>NC_086447.1:3492134-3792134 GCF_028390025.1 Pseudophryne corroboree | reverse complement strand
CCTACTGTCCCTGTATTATATCCCTGTATTATCCCTCTATCCTACTGTCCCTGTATTATATCCCTGTATTATCCCCATATCCTACTGTCCCTGTATTATCCCTCTATCCTACTGTCCCTGTATTATCCCTCTATCCTACTGTCCCTGTATTATATACCTGTATTATCCCCATATCCTACTGTCCCTGTATTATCCCTCTATCCTACTGTCCCGGTATAATATCCCTGTATTATCACCATAACCTACTGTCCCTGTATTATCCCTCTATCCTACTGTCCCTGTATTATATCCCTGTATTATCCCCATATCCTACTGTCCCTGTATTATATCCCTGTATTATCCCTCTATCTTACTGTCCTTGTACTATATCCCTGTATTATCCCTCTATCCTACTGTCCCTGTATTATATCCCTGTATTATCCCTCTATCCTACTGTCCCTGTATTATATCCCTGTATTATCCCTCTATCCTACTATCCCTGTATTATATCCCTGTATTATCCCTCTATCCTACTGTCCCTGTATTATATCCCTTTATTATCCCTATATCCTACTGTCCCTGTATTATATCCCTTTATTATCCCTATATCCTACTGTCCCTGTATTATATCCCTGTATTATCCCTCTATCCTACTGTCCCTGTATTATATCCCTGTATTATCCCTCTATCCTACTGTCCCTGTATTATATCCCTGTATTATCCCCATATCCTACTGTCCCTGTATTATATCCCTGTATTATCCCTCTATCCTACTGTCCCTGTATTATATCCCTGTAGTATCCCTCTATCCTACTGTCCCTGTATTATATCCCTGTATTATCCCCATATCATACTGTCCCTGTATTATATTCCTGTATTATCCCTCTATCCTACTGTCCCTGTATTATATTCCTGTATTATATCCCTCTATCCTACTGTCCCTGTATTATACCCCTGTATTATCCCTCTATCCTACTGTCCCTGTATTATATTCCTGTATTATCCCTCTATCCTACTGTCCCTGTATTATATCCCTGTATTATCCCTATATCCTACTGTCCCTGTATTATATCCCTGTATTATCCCTCTATCCTACTGTCTCTGTATTATACTCCTGTATTATCCCTCTATCTTACTGTCCCTGTATTATATCCCTGTATTATCCCTCTATCCTACTGTCCCTGTATTATCCCTCTATCCTACTGTCCCTGTATTATACCCCTGTATTATCCCTCTATCCTACTGTCCCTGTATTATCCCTATATCCTACTGTCCCTGTATTATATCCCTGTATTATCCCTATATCCTACTGTCTCTGTATTATATCCCTATATCCTACTGTCCCTGTATTATATCCCTGTATTATCCCTATATCCTACTGTCTCTGTATTATATCCCTATATCCTACTGTCCCTGTATTATATCCCTGTATTATCCCTATATCCTACTGTCTCTGTATTATATCCCTATATCCTACTGTCCCTGTATTATATCCCTGTATTATCCCTCTATCCTACTGTCTCTGTATTATATCCCTGTATTATCCCCATATCCTACTGTCCCTGTATTATATCCCTGTATTATCCCTCTATCCTACTGTCCCTGTATTATATCCCTGTATTATCCCCATATCCTACTGTCCCTGTATTATATCCCTGTATTATCCCTCTGTCCTACTGTCCCTGTATTATATCCCTGTATTATCCCTATATCCTACTGTCCCTGTATTATACCCCTGTATTATCCCTATATCCTACTGTCCCTGTATTATATCCCTGTATTATCCCTCTATCCTACTGTCCCTGTATTATATTCCTGTATTATCCCCATATCCCACTGTCCCTGTATTATATCCCTGTATTATCCCTCTATCCTACTGTCCCTGTATTATATCCCTGTATTATCCCTCTGTCCTACTGTCCCTGTATTATATCCCTGTATTATCCCTCTGTCCTACTGTCCCTGTATTATAGCCCTGTATTATCCCTCTATCCTACTGTCCCTGTATTATATCCCTGTATTATCCCTCTATCCTACTGTCCCTGTATTATATCCCTGTATTATCCCTCTATCCTACTGTCCCTGTATTATATCCCTGTATTATCCCTCTGTCCTACTGTCCCTGTATTATATCCCTGTATTATCCCTCTATCCTACTGTCCCTGTATTATATCCCTGTATTATCCCCATATCCTACTGTCCCTGTATTATCCCTCTATCCTACTGTCCCTGTATTATATCCCTGTAGTATCCCTCTATCCTACTGTCCCTGTATTATATCCCTGTATTATCCCCATATCCTACTGTCCCTGTATTATATCCCTGTATTATCCCTATATCCTACTGTCTCTGTATTATATCCCTATATCCTACTGTCCTTTTATTATATCCCTGTATTATCCCTCTATCCTACTGTCCCTGTATTATCCCCATATCCTACTGTCCCTTGTATTATCCCTCTATCCTACTGTCCCTGTTTTATATCCCTGTACTATCCCTCTATCCTACTGTCCCTGTATTATATCCCTGTATTATCCCTCTATCCTACTGTCCCTGTATTATATCCCTGTATTATCCCCATATCCTACTGTCCCTGTATTATACCCCTGTATTATCCGCATATCCTACTGTCCCTGTATTATCCCTCTATCCTACTATCCCTGTATTATCCCTCTATCCTACTGTCCCTGTATTATATACCTGTATTATCCCCATATCCTACTGTCCCCGTATTATTCCTCTATCCTACTGTCCCGGTATAATATCCCTGTATTATCACCATATCCTACTGTCCCTGTATTATCCCTCTATCCTACTGTCCCTGTATTATATCCCTGTATTATCCCCATATCCTACTGTCCCTGTATTATATCCCTGTATTATCCCTCTATCTTACTGTCCTTGTATTATATCCCTGTATTATCCCTCTATCCTACTGTCCCTGTATTATATCCCTGTATTATCCCTCTATCCTACTGTCCCTGTATTATATCCCTGTATTATCCCTCTATCCTACTGTCCCTGTATTATATCCCTGTATTATCCCCATATCCTACTGTCCCTGTATTATACCCCTGTATTATCCGCATATCCTACTGTCCCTGTATTATCCCTCTATCCTACTATCCCTGTATTATCCCTCTATCCTACTGTCCCTGTATTATATACCTGTATTATCCCTCTATCCTACTGTCCCTGTATTATATCCCTGTATTATCCCTATATCCTACTGTCCCTGTATTATATCCCTGTATTATCCCTCTATCCTACTGTCTCTGTATTATACTCCTGTATTATCCCTCTATCTTACTGTCCCTGTATTATATCCCTGTATTATCCCTCTATCCTACTGTCCCTGTATTATCCCTCTATCCTACTGTCCCTGTATTATACCCCTGTATTATCCCTCTATCCTACTGTCCCTGTATTATCCCTATATCCTACTGTCCCTGTATTATATCCCTGTATTATCCCTATATCCTACTGTCTCTGTATTATATCCCTGTATTATCCCTATATCCTACTGTCTCTGTATTATATCCCTATATCCTACTGTCCCTGTATTATATCCCTGTATTATCCCTATATCCTACTGTCTCTGTATTATATCCCTATATCCTACTGTCCCTGTATTATATCCCTGTATTATCCCTCTATCCTACTGTCTCTGTATTATATCCCTGTATTATCCCCATATCCTACTGTCCCTGTATTATATCCCTGTATTATCCCTCTATCCTACTGTCCCTGTATTATATCCCTGTATTATCCCCATATCCTACTGTCCCTGTATTATATCCCTGTATTATCCCTCTGTCCTACTGTCCCTGTATTATATCCCTGTATTATCCCTATATCCTACTGTCCCTGTATTATACCCCTGTATTATCCCTATATCCTACTGTCCCTGTATTATATCCCTGTATTATCCCTCTATCCTACTGTCCCTGTATTATATTCCTGTATTATCCCCATATCCCACTGTCCCTGTATTATATCCCTGTATTATCCCTCTATCCTACTGTCCCTGTATTATATCCCTGTATTATCCCTCTGTCCTACTGTCCCTGTATTATATCCCTGTATTATCCCTCTGTCCTACTGTCCCTGTATTATAGCCCTGTATTATCCCTCTATCCTACTGTCCCTGTATTATATCCCTGTATTATCCCTCTATCCTACTGTCCCTGTATTATATCCCTGTATTATCCCTCTATCCTACTGTCCCTGTATTATATCCCTGTATTATCCCTCTGTCCTACTGTCCCTGTATTATATCCCTGTATTATCCCTCTATCCTACTGTCCCTGTATTATATCCCTGTATTATCCCCATATCCTACTGTCCCTGTATTATCCCTCTATCCTACTGTCCCTGTATTATATCCCTGTAGTATCCCTCTATCCTACTGTCCCTGTATTATATCCCTGTATTATCCCCATATCCTACTGTCCCTGTATTATATCCCTGTATTATCCCTATATCCTACTGTCTCTGTATTATATCCCTATATCCTACTGTCCTTTTATTATATCCCTGTATTATCCCTCTATCCTACTGTCCCTGTATTATATCCCTGTATTATCCCCATATCCTACTGTCCCTTGTATTATCCCTCTATCCTACTGTCCCTGTTTTATATCCCTGTATTATCCCTCTATCCTACTGTCCCTGTATTATATCCCTGTATTATCCCTCTATCCTACTGTCCCTGTATTATATCCCTGTATTATCCCCATATCCTACTGTCCCTGTATTATACCCCTGTATTATCCGCATATCCTACTGTCCCTGTATTATCCCTCTATCCTACTATCCCTGTATTATCCCTCTATCCTACTGTCCCTGTATTATATACCTGTATTATCCCCATATCCTACTGTCCCCGTATTATTCCTCTATCCTACTGTCCCGGTATAATATCCCTGTATTATCACCATATCCTACTGTCCCTGTATTATCCCTCTATCCTACTGTCCCTGTATTATATCCCTGTATTATCCCCATATCCTACTGTCCCTGTATTATATCCCTGTATTATCCCTCTATCTTACTGTCCTTGTATTATATCCCTGTATTATCCCTCTATCCTACTGTCCCTGTATTATATCCCTGTATTATCCCTCTATCCTACTGTCCCTGTATTATATCCCTGTATTATCCCTCTATCCTACTATCCCTGTATTATATCCCTGTATTATCCCTCTATCCTACTGTCCCTGTATTATATCCCTTTATTATCCCTATTTCCTACTGTCCCTGTATTATATCCTTGTATTATCCCTCTATCAAACTGTCCCTGTATTATATCCCTGTATTATCCCTCTATCCTACTGTCCCTGTATTATATCCCTGTATTATCCCCATATCCTACTGTCCCTGTATTATATCCCTGTATTATCCCTCTATCCTACTGTCCCTGTATTATATCCCTGTAGTATCCCTCTATCCTACTGTCCCTGTATTATATCCCTGTATTATCCCCATATCCTACTGTCCCTGTATTATATTCCTGTATTATCCCTCTATCCTACTGTCCCTGTATTATATTCCTGTATTATATCCCTCTATCCTACTGTCCCTGTATTATACCCCTGTATTATCCCTCTATCCTACTGTCCCTGTATTATACCCCTGTATTATCCCTCTATCCTACTGTCCCTGTATTATACCCCTGTATTATCCCTCTATCCTACTGTCCCTGTATTATATCCCTGTATTATCCCTATATCCTACTGTCCCTGTATTATATCCCTGTATTATCCCTCTATCCTACTGTCTCTGTATTATACTCCTGTATTATCCCTCTATCCTACTGTCCCTGTATTATATCCCTGTATTATCCCTCTATCCTACTGTCCCTGTATTATACCCCTGTATTATCCCTCTATCCTACTGTCCCTGTATTATCCCTATATCCTACTGTCCCTGTATTATATCCCTGTATTATCCCTCTATCCTACTGTCCCTGTATTATACCACTGTATTATCCCTCTATCATACTGTCCCTGTATTATCCCTCTATCCTACTGTCCCTGTATTATATCCCTGTATTATCCCTCTATCCTACTGTCCCTGTATTATATCCCTGTATTATCCCTCTATCTTACTGTCCCTGTATTATACCCCTGTATTATCCCTCTATCCTACTGTCCCTGTATTATATTCCTGTATTGTATCCCTCTATCCTACTGTCCCTGTATTATACCCTTGTATTATCCCTCTATCCTACTGTCCCTGTATTATATCCCTGTATTATCCCTCTATCCTACTGTCCCTGTATTATATCCCTGTATTATCCCTCTATCCTACTGTCCCTGTATTATATCCCTGTATTATCCCTCTATCCTACTGTCCCTGTATTATATCCCTTTATTATCCCTATATCCTACTGTCCCTGTATTATATCCCTGTATTATCCCTCTATCAAACTGTCCCTGTATTATATCCCTGTATTATCCCTCTATCCTACTGTCCCTGTATTATATCCCTGTATTATCCCCATATCCTACTTTCCCTGTATTATATCCCTGTATTATCCCTCTATCCTACTGTCCCTGTATTATATCCCTGTAGTATCCCTCTATCCTACTGTCCCTGTATTATATCCCTGTATTATCCCCATATCCTACTGTCCCTGTATTATATTCCTGTATTATCCCTCTATCCTACTGTCCCTGTATTATATTCCTGTATTATATCCCTCTATCCTACTGTCCCTGTATTATACCCCTGTATTATCCCTCTATCCTACTGTCCCTGTATTATATTCCTGTATTATCCCTCTATCCTACTGTCCCTGTATTATATCCCTGTATTATCCCTATATCCTACTGTCCCTGTATTATATCCCTGTATTATCCCTCTATCCTACTGTCTCTGTATTATACTCCTGTATTATCCCTCTATCCTACTGTCCCTGTATTATATCCCTGTATTATCCCTCTATCCTACTGTCCCTGTATTATCCCTCTATCCTACTATCCCTGTATTATACCCCTGTATTATCCCTCTATCCTACTGTCCCTGTATTATCCCTATATCCTACTGTCCCTGTATTATATCCCTGTATTATCCCTATATCCTACTGTCTCTGTATTATATCCCTATATCCTACTGTCCCTGTATTATATCCCTGTATTATCCCTATATCCTACTGTCTCTGTATTATATCCCTATATCCTACTGTCCCTGTATTATATCCCTGTATTATCCCTCTGTCCTACTGTCCCTGTATTATATCCCTGTATTATCCCTATATCCTACTGTCCCTGTATTATACCCCTGTATTATCCCTATATCCTACTGTCCCTGTATTATATCCCTGTATTATCCCTCTATCCTACTGTCCCTGTATTATATTCCTGTATTATCCCCATATCCCACTGTCCCTGTATTATATCCCTGTATTATCCCTCTATCCTACTGTCCCTGTATTATATCCCTGTATTATCCCTCTGTCCTACTGTCAATGTATTATATCCCTGTATTATCCCTCTGTACTACTGTCCCTGTATTATAGCCCTGTATTATCCCTCTATCCTACTGTCCCTGTATTATATCCCTGTATTATCCCTCTATCCTACTGTCCCTGTATTATATCCCTGTATTATCCCTCTATCCTACTGTCCCTGTATTATATCCCTGTATTATCCCTCTGTCCTACTGTCCCTGTATTATATCCCTGTATTATCCCTCTATCCTACTGTCCCTGTATTATATCCCTGTATTATCCCCATATCCTACTGTCCCTGTATTATCCCTCTATCCTACTGTCCCTGTATTATATCCCTGTAGTATCCCTCTATCCTACTGTCCCTGTATTATATCCCTGTATTATCCCCATATCCTACTGTCCCTGTATTATCCCTCTATCCTACTGTCCCTGTATTATATCCCTGTAGTATCCCTCTATCCTACTGTCCCTGTATTATATCCCTGTATTATCCCCATATCCTACTGTCCCTGTATTATACCCCTGTATTATCCGCATATCCTACTGTCCCTGTATTATACCTCTATCCTACTGTCCCTGTATTATATCCCTGTATTATCCCTCTATCCTACTGTCCCTGTATTATATCCCTGTATTATCCCCATATCCTACTGTCCCTGTATTATCCCTCTATCCTACTGTCCCTGTTTTATATCCCTGTATTATCCCTCTATCCTACTGTCCCTGTATTATATCCCTGTATTATCCCTCTATCCTACTGTCCCTGTATTATATCCCTGTATTATCCTCATATCCTTCTGTCCCTGTATTATACCCCTGTATTATCCGCATATCCTACTGTCCCTGTATTATTCCTCTATCCTACTGTCCCTGTATTATATCCCTGTATTATCCCTCTATCCTACTGTCCCTGTATTATATCCCTGTATTATCCCCATATCCTACTGTCCCTGTATTATCCCTCTATCCTACTGTCCCTGTTTTATATCCCTGTATTATCCCTCTATCCTACTGTCCCTGTATTATATCCCTGTATTATCCCTCTATCCTACTGTCCCTGTATTATATCCCTGTATTATCCTCATATCCTTCTGTCCCTGTATTATACCCCTGTATTATCCGCATATCCTACTGTCCCTGTATTATTCCTCTATCCTACTATCCCTGTATTATCCCTCTATCCTACTATACCTGTATTATCCCCATATCCTACTGTCCCCGTATTATTCCTCTATCCTACTGTCCCGGTATAATATCCCTGTATTATCACCATATCCTACTGTCCCTGTATTATCCCTCTATCCTACTGTCCCTGTATTATATCCCTGTATTATCCCCATATCCTACTGTCCCTGTATTATATCCCTGTATTATCCCTCTATCTTACTGTCCTTGTATTATATCCCTGTATTATCCCTCTATCCTACTGTCCCTGTATTATATCCCTGTATTATCCCTCTATCCTACTGTCCCTGTATTATATCCCTGTATTATCCCTCTATCCTACTATCCCTGTATTATATCCCTGTATTATCCCTCTATCCTACTGTCCCTGTATTATATCCCTTTATTATCCCTATATCCTACTGTCCCTGTATTATATCCCTGTATTATCCCTCTATCAAACTGTCCCTGTATTATATCCCTGTATTATCCCTCTATCCTACTGTCCCTGTATTATATCCCTGTATTATCCCTCTATCCTACTGTCCCTGTATTATATCCCTGTAGTATCCCTCTATCCTACTGTCCCTGTATTATATCCCTGTATTATCCCCATATCCTACTGTCCCTGTATTATATTCCTGTATTATCCCTCTATCCTACTGTCCCTGTATTATATTCCTGTATTATATCCCTCTATCCTACTGTCCCTGTATTATACCCCTGTATTATCCCTCTATCCTACTGTCC
This sequence comes from Pseudophryne corroboree, assembly GCF_028390025.1. Classification (NCBI taxonomy): domain Eukaryota; kingdom Metazoa; phylum Chordata; class Amphibia; order Anura; family Myobatrachidae; genus Pseudophryne; species Pseudophryne corroboree. The sequence continues at coordinate 3,782,785 of NC_086447.1, read as the reverse complement.
CTGTATTATACCCCTGTATTATCCCTCTATCCTACTGTCCCTGTATTATACTCCTGTATTATCCCTCTATCCTACTGTCCCTGTATTATATCCCTGTATTATCCCTATATCCTACTGTCCCTGTATTATATCCCTGTATTATCCCTCTATCCTACTGTCTCTGTATTATACTCCTGTATTATCCCTCTATCCTACTGTCCCTGTATTATATCCCTGTATTATCCCTCTATCCTACTGTCCCTGTATTATCCCTCTATCCTACTGTCCCTGTATTATACCCCTGTATTATCCCTCTATCCTACTGTCCCTGTATTATCCCTCTATCCTACTGTCCCTGTATTATATTCCTGTATTATCCCTCTATCCTACTGTCCCTGTATTATATCCCTGTATTATCCCTATATCCTACTGTCCCTGTATTATATCCCTGTATTATCCCTCTATCCTACTGTCTCTGTATTATACTCCTGTATTATCCCTCTATCCTACTGTCCCTGTATTATATCCCTGTATTATCCCTCTATCCTACTGTCCCTGTATTATCCCTCTATCCTACTGTCCCTGTATTATACCCCTGTATTATCCCTCTATCCTACTGTCCCTGTATTATCCCTATATCCTACTGTCCCTGTATTATATCCCTGTATTATCCCTATATCCTACTGTCTCTGTATTATATCCCTATATCCTACTGTCCCTGTATTATATCCCTGTATTATCCCTATATCCTACTGTCTCTGTATTATATCCCTATATCCTACTGTCCCTGTATTATATCCCTGTATTATCCCTATATCCTACTGTCTCTGTATTATATCCCTATATCCTACTGTCCCTGTATTATATCCCTGTATTATCCCTCTATCCTACTGTCCCTGTATTATATCCCTGTATTATCCCCATATCCTGCTGTCCCTGTATTATATCCCTGTATTATCCCTCTATCCTACTGTCCCTGTATTATATCCCTGTATTATCCCCATATCCTACTGTCCCTGTATTATATCCCTGTATTATCCCTCTGTCCTACTGTCCCTGTATTATATCCCTGTATTATCCCTATATCCTACTGTCCCTGTATTATACCCCTGTATTATCCCTATATCCTACTGTCCCTGTATTATATCCCTGTAATATCCCTCTATCCTACTGTCCCTGTATTATATTCCTGTATTATCCCCATATCCCACTGTCCCTGTATTATATCCCTGTATTATCCCTCTATCCTACTGTCCCTGTATTATATCCCTGTATTATCCCTCTGTCCTACTGTCCCTGTATTATATCCCTGTATTATCCCTCTGTCCTACTGTCCCTGTATTATAGCCCTGTATTATCCCTCTATCCTACTGTCCCTGTATTATATCCCTGTATTATCCCTCTATCCTACTGTCCCTGTATTATATCCCTGTATTATCCCTCTGTCCTACTGTCCCTGTATTATATCCCTGTATTATCCCTCTATCCTACTGTCCCTGTATTATATCCCTGTATTATCCCCATATCCTACTGTCCCTGTATTATCCCTCTATCCTACTGTCCCTGTATTATATCCCTGTAGTATCCCTCTATCCTACTGTCCCTGTATTATATCCCTGTATTATCCCCATATCCTACTGTCCCTGTATTATACCCCTGTATTATCCGCATATCCTACTGTCCCTGTATTATACCTCTATCCTACTGTCCCTGTATTATATCCCTGTATTATCCCTCTATCCTACTGTCCCTGTATTATATCCCTGTATTATCCCCATATCCTACTGTCCCTGTATTATCCCTCTATCCTACTGTCCCTGTTTTATATCCCTGTATTATCCCTCTATCCTACTGTCCCTGTATTATATCCCTGTATTATCCCTCTATCCTACTGTCCCTGTATTATATCCCTGTATTATCCCCATATCCCACTGGCCCTGTATTATACCCCTGTATTATCCGCATATCCTACTGTCCCTGTATTATCCCTCTATCCTACTATCCCTGTATTATATCCCTGTATTATCCCTCTATCCTACTATACCTGTATTATCCCCATATCCTACTGTCCCCGTATTATTCCTCTATCCTACTGTCCCGGTATAATATCCCTGTATTATCACCATATCCTACTGTCCCTGTATTATCCCTCTATCCTACTGTCCCTGTATTATATCCCTGTATTATCCCCATATCCTACTGTCCCTGTATTATATCCCTGTATTATCCCTCTATCTTACTGTCCTTGTATTATATCCCTGTATTATCCCTCTATCCTACTGTCCCTGTATTATATCCCTGTATTATCCCTCTATCCTACTGTCCCTGTATTATATCCCTGTATTATCCCTCTATCCTACTATCCCTGTATTATATCCCTGTATTATCCCTCTATCCTACTGTCCCTGTATTATATCCCTTTATTATCCCTATATCCTACTGTCCCTGTATTATATCCCTGTATTATCCCTCTATCAAACTGTCCCTGTATTTATATCCCTGTATTATCCCTGTATCCTACTGTCCCTGTATTATATCCCTGTATTATCCCCATATCCTACTGTCCCTGTATTATATCCCTGTATTATCCCTCTATCCTACTGTCCCTGTATTATATCCCTGTAGTATCCCTCTATCCTACTGTCCCTGTATTATATCCCTGTATTATCCCTCTATCCTACTGTCCCTGTATTATATTCCTGTATTATATCCCTCTATCCTACTGTCCCTGTATTATACCCCTGTATTATCCCTCTATCCTACTGTCCCTGTATTATACCCCTGTATTATCCCTCTATCCTACTGTCCCTGTATTATATCCCTGTATTATCCCTATATCCTACTGTCCCTGTATTATATCCCTGTATTATCCCTATATCCTACTGTCCCTGTATTATATCCCTGTATTATCCCTCTATCCTACTGTCTCTGTATTATACTCCTGTATTATCCCTCTATCCTACTGTCCCTGTATTATATCCCTGTATTATCCCTCTATCCTACTGTCCCTGTATTATCCCTCTATCCTACTGTCCCTGTATTATACCCCTGTATTATCCGCATATCCTACTGTCCCTGTATTATCCCTCTATCCTACTATCCCTGTATTATCCCTCTATCCTACTATACCTGTATTATCCCCATATCCTACTGTCCCCGTATTATTCCTCTATCCTACTGTCCCGGTATAATATCCCTGTATTATCACCATATCCTACTGTCCCTGTATTATCCCTCTATCCTACTGTCCCTGTATTATATCCCTGTATTATCCCCATATCCTACTGTCCCTGTATTATATCCCTGTATTATCCCTCTATCTTACTGTCCTTGTATTATATCCCTGTATTATCCCTCTATCCTACTGTCCCTGTATTATATCCCTGTATTATCCCTCTATCCTACTGTCCCTGTATTATATCCCTGTATTATCCCTCTATCCTACTATCCCTGTATTATATCCCTGTATTATCCCTCTATCCTACTGTCCCTGTATTATATCCCTTTATTATCCCTATATCCTACTGTCCCTGTATTATATTCCTGTATTATCCCTCTATCAAACTGTCCCTGTATTATATCCCTGTATTATCCCTCTATCCTACTGTCCCTGTATTATATCCCTGTATTATCCCCATATCCTACTGTCCCTGTATTATATCCCTGTATTATCCCTCTATCCTACTGTCCCTGTATTATATCCCTGTAGTATCCCTCTATCCTACTGTCCCTGTATTATATCCCTGTATTATCCCCATATCCTACTGTCCCTGTATTATATTCCTGTATTATCCCTCTATCCTACTGTCCCTGTATTATATTCCTGTATTATATCCCTCTATCCTACTGTCCCTGTATTATACCCCTGTATTATCCCTCTATCCTACTGTCCCTGTATTATACTCCTGTATTATCCCTCTATCCTACTGTCCCTGTATTATATCCCTGTATTATCCCTATATCCTACTGTCCCTGTATTATATCCCTGTATTATCCCTCTATCCTACTGTCTCTGTATTATACTCCTGTATTATCCCTCTATCCTACTGTCCCTGTATTATATCCCTGTATTATCCCTCTATCCTGCTGTCCCTGTATTATCCCTCTATCCTACTGTCCCTGTATTATACCCCTGTATTATCCCTCTATCCTACTGTCCCTGTATTATCCCTCTATCCTACTGTCCCTGTATTATATTCCTGTATTATCCCTCTATCCTACTGTCCCTGTATTATATCCCTGTATTATCCCTATATCCTACTGTCCCTGTATTATATCCCTGTATTATCCCTCTATCCTACTGTCTCTGTATTATACTCCTGTATTATCCCTCTATCCTACTGTCCCTGTATTATATCCCTGTATTATCCCTCTATCCTACTGTCCCTGTATTATCCCTCTATCCTACTGTCCCTGTATTATACCCCTGTATTATCCCTCTATCCTACTGTCCCTGTATTATCCCTATATCCTACTGTCCCTGTATTATATCCCTGTATTATCCCTATATCCTACTGTCTCTGTATTATATCCCTATATCCTACTGTCCCTGTATTATATCCCTGTATTATCCCTATATCCTACTGTCTCTGTATTATATCCCTATATCCTACTGTCCCTGTATTATATCCCTGTATTATCCCTATATCCTACTGTCTCTGTATTATTTCCCTATATCCTACTGTCCCTGTATTATATCCCTGTATTATCCCTCTATCCTACTGTCCCTGTATTATATCCCTGTATTATCCCCATATCCTGCTGTCCCTGTATTATATCCCTGTATTATCCCTCTATCCTACTGTCCCTGTATTATATCCCTGTATTATCCCCATATCCTACTGTCCCTGTATTATATCCCTGTATTATCCCTCTGTCCTACTGTCCCTGTATTATATCCCTGTATTATCCCTATATCCTACTGTCCCTGTATTATACCCCTGTATTATCCCTATATCCTACTGTCCCTGTATTATATCCCTGTATTATATCCCTCTATCCTACTGTCCCTGTATTATATTCCTGTATTATCCCCATATCCCACTGTCCCTGTATTATATCCCTGTATTATCCCTCTATCCTACTGTCCCTGTATTATATCCCTGTATTATCCCTCTGTCCTACTGTCCCTGTATTATATCCCTGTATTATCCCTCTGTCCTACTGTCCCTGTATTATAGCCCTGTATTATCCCTCTATCCTACTGTCCCTGTATTATATCCCTGTATTATCCCTCTATCCTACTGTCCCTGTATTATATCCCTGTATTATCCCTCTATCCTACTGTCCCTGTATTATATCCCTGTATTATCCCTCTGTCCTACTGTCCCTGTATTATATCCCTGTATTATCCCTCTATCCTACTGTCCCTGTATTATATCCCTGTATTATCCCCATATCCTACTGTCCCTGTATTATCCCTCTATCCTACTGTCCCTGTATTATATCCCTGTAGTATCCCTCTATCCTACTGTCCCTGTATTATATCCCTGTATTATCCCCATATCCTACTGTCCCTGTATTATACCCCTGTATTATCCGCATATCCTACTGTCCCTGTATTATATCCCTGTATTATCCCCATATCCTACTGTCCCTGTATTATCCCTCTATCCTACTGTCCCTGTTTTATATCCCTGTATTATCCCTCTATCCTACTGTCCCTGTATTATATCCCTGTATTATCCCCATATCCCACTGTCCCTGTATTATACCCCTGTATTATCCGCATATCCTACTGTCCCTGTATTATCCCTCTATCCTACTATCCCTGTATTATATCCCTGTATTATCCCTCTATCCTACTATACCTGTATTATCCCCATATCCTACTGTCCCCGTATTATTCCTCTATCCTACTGTCCCGGTATAATATCCCTGTATTATCACCATATCCTACTGTCCCTGTATTATCCCTCTATCCTACTGTCCCTGTATTATATCCCTGTATTATCCCCATATCCTACTGTCCCTGTATTATATCCCTGTATTATCCCTCTATCTTACTGTCCTTGTATTATATCCCTGTATTATCCCTCTATCCTACTGTCCCTGTATTATATCCCTGTATTATCCCTCTATCCTACTGTCCCTGTATTATATCCCTGTATTATCCCTCTATCCTACTATCCCTGTATTATCCCTCTATCCTACTGTCCCTGTATTATATCCCTTTATTATCCCTATATCCTACTGTCCCTGTATTATATCCCTGTATTATCCCTCTATCAAACTGTCCCTGTATTATATCCCTGTATTATCCCTCTATCCTACTGTCCCTGTATTATATCCCTGTATTATCCCCATATCCTACTGTCCCTGTATTATATCCCTGTATTATCCCCATATCCTACTGTCCCTGTATTATATTCCTGTATTATCCCTCTATCCTACTGTCCCTGTATTATATTCCTGTATTATATCCCTCTATCCTACTGTCCCTGTATTATACCCCTGTATTATCCCTCTATCCTACTGTCCCTGTATTATACCCCTGTATTATCCCTCTATCCTACTGTCCCTGTATTATACTCCTGTATTATCCCTCTATCCTACTGTCCCTGTATTATATCCCTGTATTATGCCTATATCCTACTGTCCCTGTATTATATCCCTGTATTATCCCTCTATCCTACTGTCTCTGTATTATACTCCTGTATTATCCCTCTATCCTACTGTCCCTGTATTATATCCCTGTATTATCCCTCTATCCTACTGTCCCTGTATTATCCCTCTAGCCTACTGTCCCTGTATTATACCCCTGTATTATCCCTCTATCCTACTGTCCCTGTATTATCCCTATATCCTACTGTCCCTGTATTATATCCCTGTATTATCCCTCTATCCTACTGTCCCTGTATTATACCACTGTATTATCCCTCTATCCTACTGTCCCTGTATTATACTCCTGTATTATCCCTCTATCCTACTGTCTCTGTATTATATCCCTGTATTATCCCTCTATCCTACTGTCCCTGTATTATATCCCTGTATTATCCCTCTATCTTACTGTCCCTGTATTATACCCCTGTATTATCCCTCTATCCTACTGTCCCTGTATTATATTCCTGTATTGTATCCCTCTATCCTACTGTCTTTGTATTATATCCCTGTATTATCCCCATATCCTACTGTCCCTGTATTATATCCCTGTATTATCCCTCTGTCCTACTGTCCCTGTATTATATCCCTGTATTATCCCTATATCATACTGTCCCTGTATTATACCCCTGTATTATCCCTATATCCTACTGTCCCTGTATTATATCCCTGTATTATCCCTCTATCCTACTGTCCCTGTATTATATTCCTGTATTATCCCCATATCCCACTGTCCCTGTATTATATCCCTGTATTATCCCTCTATCCTACTGTCCCTGTATTATATCCCTGTATTATCCCTCTGTCCTACTGTCCCTGTATTATATCCCTGTATTATCTCTCTGTCCTACTGTCCCTGTATTATAGCCCTGTATTATCCCTCTATCCTACTGTCCCTGTATTATATCCCTGTATTATCCCTCTATCCTACTGTCCCTGTATTATATCCCTGTATTATCCCTCTATCCTACTGTCCCTGTATTATATCCCTGTATTATCCCTCTGTCCTACTGTCCCTGTATTATATCCCTGTATTATCCCTCTATCCTACTGTCCCTGTATTATATCCCTGTATTATCCCTCTGTCCTACTGTCCCTGTATTATATCCCTGTATTATCCCTCTGTCCTACTGTCCCTGTATTATATCCCTGTATTATCCCCATATCCTACTGTCCCTGTATTATATCCCTGTATTATCCCTCTATCCTACTGTCCCTGTATTATATCCCTGTAGTATCCCTCTATCCTACTGTCCCTGTATTATATCCCTGTATTATCCCTCTATCCTACTGTCCCTGTATTATACCCCTGTATTATCCCTCTATCCTACTGTCCCTGTATTATACCCCTGTATTATCCCTCTATCCTACTGTCCCTGTATTATATCCCTGTATTATCCCTATATCCTACTGTCCCTGTATTATATCCCTGTATTATCCCTATATCCTACTGTCCCTGTATTATATCCCTGTATTATCCCTCTGTCCTACTGTCCCTGTATTATATCCCTGTATTATCCCTCTGTCCTACTGTCCCTGTATTATATCCCTGTATTATCCCTCTATCCTACTGTCCCTGTATTATATCCCTGTAGTATCCCTCTATCCTACTGTCCCTGTATTATATCCCTGTATTATCCCTCTATCCTACTGTCCCTGTATTATATTCCTGTATTATATCCCTCTATCCTACTGTCCCTGTATTATACCCCTGTATTATCCCTCTATCCTACTGTCCCTGTATTATACCCCTGTATTATCCCTCTATCCTACTGTCCCTGTATTATATCCCTGTATTATCCCTATATCCTACTGTCCCTGTATTATATCCCTGTATTATCCCTATATCCTACTGTCCCTGTATTATATCCCTGTATTATCCCTCTATCCTACTGTCTCTGTATTATACTCCTGTATTATCCCTCTATCCTACTGTCCCTGTATTATATCCCTGTATTATCCCTCTATCCTACTGTCCCTGTATTATCCCTCTATCCTACTGTCCCTGTATTATACCCCTGTATTATCCGCATATCCTACTGTCCCTGTATTATCCCTCTATCCTACTATCCCTGTATTATCCCTCTATCCTACTATACCTGTATTATCCCCATATCCTACTGTCCCCGTATTATTCCTCTATCCTACTGTCCCGGTATAATATCCCTGTATTATCACCATATCCTACTGTCCCTGTATTATCCCTCTATCCTACTGTCCCTGTATTATATCCCTGTATTATCCCCATATCCTACTGTCCCTGTATTATATCCCTGTATTATCCCTCTATCTTACTGTCCTTGTATTATATCCCTGTATTATCCCTCTATCCTACTGTCCCTGTATTATATCCCTGTATTATCCCTCTATCCTACTGTCCCTGTATTATATCCCTGTATTATCCCTCTATCCTACTATCCCTGTATTATATCCCTGTATTATCCCTCTATCCTACTGTCCCTGTATTATATCCCTTTATTATCCCTATATCCTACTGTCCCTGTATTATATCCCTGTATTATCCCTCTATCAAACTGTCCCTGTATTATATCCCTGTATTATCCCTCTATCCTACTGTCCCTGTATTATATCCCTGTATTATCCCCATATCCTACTGTCCCTGTATTATATCCCTGTATTATCCCTCTATCCTACTGTCCCTGTATTATATCCCTGTAGTATCCCTCTATCCTACTGTCCCTGTATTATATCCCTGTATTATCCCCATATCCTACTGTCCCTGTATTATATTCCTGTATTATCCCTCTATCCTACTGTCCCTGTATTATATTCCTGTATTATATCCCTCTATCCTACTGTCCCTGTATTATACCCCTGTATTATCCCTCTATCCTACTGTCCCTGTATTATACTCCTGTATTATCCCTCTATCCTACTGTCCCTGTATTATATCCCTGTATTATCCCTATATCCTACTGTCCCTGTATTATATCCCTGTATTATCCCTCTATCCTACTGTCTCTGTATTATACTCCTGTATTATCCCTCTATCCTACTGTCCCTGTATTATATCCCTGTATTATCCCTCTATCCTACTGTCCCTGTATTATCCCTCTATCCTACTGTCCCTGTATTATACCCCTGTATTATCCCTCTATCCTACTGTCCCTGTATTATCCCTCTATCCTACTGTCCCTGTATTATATTCCTGTATTATCCCTCTATCCTACTGTCCCTGTATTATATTCCTGTATTATCCCTATATCCTACTGTCCCTGTATTATATCCCTGTATTATCCCTCTATCCTACTGTCTCTGTATTATACTCCTGTATTATCCCTCTATCCTACTGTCCCTGTATTATATCCCTGTATTATCCCTCTATCCTACTGTCCCTGTATTATCCCTCTATCCTACTGTCCCTGTATTATACCCCTGTATTATCCCTCTATCCTACTGTCCCTGTATTATCCCTCTATCCTACTGTCCCTGTATTATATTCCTGTATTATCCCTCTATCCTACTGTCCCTGTATTATATTCCTGTATTATCCCTATATCCTACTGTCCCTGTATTATATCCCTGTATTATCCCTCTATCCTACTGTCTCTGTATTATACTCCTGTATTATCCCTCTATCCTACTGTCCCTGTATTATATCCCTGTATTATCCCTCTATCCTACTGTCCCTGTATTATCCCTCTATCCTACTGTCCCTGTATTATACCCCTGTATTATCCCTCTATCCTACTGTCCCTGTATTATCCCTATATCCTACTGTCCCTGTATTATATCCCTGTATTATCCCTATATCCTACTGTCTCTGTATTATATCCCTATATCCTACTGTCCCTGTATTATATCCCTGTATTATCCCTATATCCTACTGTCTCTGTATTATATCCCTATATCCTACTGTCCCTGTATTATATCCCTGTATTATCCCTATATCCTACTGTCTCTGTATTATTTCCCTATATCCTACTGTCCCTGTATTATATCCCTGTATTATCCCTCTATCCTACTGTCCCTGTATTATATCCCTGTATTATCCCCATATCCTGCTGTCCCTGTATTATATCCCTGTATTATCCCTCTATCCTACTGTCCCTGTATTATATCCCTGTATTATCCCCATATCCTACTGTCCCTGTATTATATCCCTGTATTATCCCTCTGTCCTACTGTCCCTGTATTATATCCCTGTATTATCCCTATATCCTACTGTCCCTGTATTATACCCCTGTATTATCCCTATATCCTACTGTCCCTGTATTATATCCCTGTATTATATCCCTCTATCCTACTGTCCCTGTATTATATTCCTGTATTATCCCCATATCCCACTGTCCCTGTATTATATCCCTGTATTATCCCTCTATCCTACTGTCCCTGTATTATATCCCTGTATTATCCCTCTGTCCTACTGTCCCTGTATTATATCCCTGTATTATCCCTCTGTCCTACTGTCCCTGTATTATAGCCCTGTATTATCCCTCTATCCTACTGTCCCTGTATTATATCCCTGTATTATCCCTCTATCCTACTGTCCCTGTATTATATCCCTGTATTATCCCTCTATCCTACTGTCCCTGTATTATATCCCTGTATTATCCCTCTGTCCTACTGTCCCTGTATTATATCCCTGTATTATCCCTCTATCCTACTGTCCCTGTATTATATCCCTGTATTATCCCCATATCCTACTGTCCCTGTATTATCCCTCTATCCTACTGTCCCTGTATTATATCCCTGTAGTATCCCTCTATCCTACTGTCCCTGTATTATATCCCTGTATTATCCCCATATCCTACTGTCCCTGTATTATACCCCTGTATTATCCGCATATCCTACTGTCCCTGTATTATATCCCTGTATTATCCCCATATCCTACTGTCCCTGTATTATCCCTCTATCCTACTGTCCCTGTTTTATATCCCTGTATTATCCCTCTATCCTACTGTCCCTGTATTATATCCCTGTATTATCCCCATATCCCACTGTCCCTGTATTATACCCCTGTATTATCCGCATATCCTACTGTCCCTGTATTATCCCTCTATCCTACTATCCCTGTATTATATCCCTGTATTATCCCTCTATCCTACTATACCTGTATTATCCCCATATCCTACTGTCCCCGTATTATTCCTCTATCCTACTGTACCGGTATAATATCCCTGTATTATCACCATATCCTACTGTCCCTGTATTATCCCTCTATCCTACTGTCCCTGTATTATATCCCTGTATTATCCCCATATCCTACTGTCCCTGTATTATATCCCTGTATTATCCCTCTATCTTACTGCCCTTGTATTATATCCCTGTATTATCCCTCTATCCTACTGTCCCTGTATTATATCCCTGTATTATCCCTCTATCCTACTGTCCCTGTATTATATCCCTGTATTATCCCTCTATCCTACTATCCCTGTATTATCCCTCTATCCTACTGTCCCTGTATTATATCCCTTTATTATCCCTATATCCTACTGTCCCTGTATTATATCCCTGTATTATCCCTCTATCAAACTGTCCCTGTATTATATCCCTGTATTATCCCTCTATCCTACTGTCCCTGTATTATATCCCTGTATTATCCCCATATCCTACTGTCCCTGTATTATATCCCTGTATTATCCCTCTATCCTACTGTCCCTGTATTATATCCCTGTAGTATCCCTCTATCCTACTGTCCCTGTATTATATCCCTGTATTATCCCCATATCCTACTGTCCCTGTATTATATTCCTGTATTATCCCTCTATCCTACTGTCCCTGTATTATATTCCTGTATTATATCCCTCTATCCTACTGTCCCTGTATTATACCCCTGTATTATCCCTCTATCCTACTGTCCCTGTATTATACCCCTGTATTATCCCTCTATCCTACTGTCCCTGTATTATACTCCTGTATTATCCCTCTATCCTACTGTCCCTGTATTATATCCCTGTATTATGCCTATATCCTACTGTCCCTGTATTATATCCCTGTATTATCCCTCTATCCTACTGTCTCTGTATTATACTCCTGTATTATCCCTCTATCCTACTTTCCCTGTATTATATCCCTGTATTATCCCTCTATCCTACTGTCCCTGTATTATCCCTCTAGCCTACTGTCCCTGTATTATACCCCTGTATTATCCCTCTATCCTACTGTCCCTGTATTATCCCTATATCCTACTGTCCCTGTATTATATCCCTGTATTATCCCTCTATCCTACTGTCCCTGTATTATACCACTGTATTATCCCTCTATCCTACTGTCCCTGTATTATACTCCTGTATTATCCCTCTATCCTACTGTCTCTGTATTATATCCCTGTATTATCCCTCTATCCTACTGTCCCTGTATTATATCCCTGTATTATCCCTCTATCTTACTGTCCCTGTATTATACCCCTGTATTATCCCTCTATCCTACTGTCCCTGTATTATATTCCTGTATTGTATCCCTCTATCCTACTGTCTTTGTATTATATCCCTGTATTATCCCCATATCCTACTGTCCCTGTATTATATCCCTGTATTATCCCTCTGTCCTACTGTCCCTGTATTATATCCCTGTATTATCCCTATATCATACTGTCCCTGTATTATACCCCTGTATTATCCCTATATCCTACTGTCCCTGTATTATATCCCTGTATTATCCCTCTATCCTACTGTCCCTGTATTATATTCCTGTATTATCCCCATATCCCACTGTCCCTGTATTATATCCCTGTATTATCCCTCTATCCTACTGTCCCTGTATTATATCCCTGTATTATCCCTCTGTCCTACTGTCCCTGTATTATATCCCTGTATTATCTCTCTGTCCTACTGTCCCTGTATTATAGCCCTGTATTATCCCTCTATCCTACTGTCCCTGTATTATATCCCTGTATTATCCCTCTATCCTACTGTCCCTGTATTATATCCCTGTATTATCCCTCTATCCTACTGTCCCTGTATTATATCCCTGTATTATCCCTCTGTCCTACTGTCCCTGTATTATATCCCTGTATTATCCCTCTATCCTACTGTCCCTGTATTATATCCCTGTATTATCCCCATATCCTACTGTCCCTGTATTATCCCTCTATCCTACTGTCCCTGTATTATATCCCTGTAGTATCCCTCTATCCTACTGTCCCTGTATTATATCCCTGTATTATCCCCATATCCTACTGTCCCTGTATTATATCCCTGTATTATCCCTATATCCTACTGTCTCTGTATTATATCCCTATATCCTACTGTCCCTGTATTATATCCCTGTATTATCCCTCTATCCTACTGTCCCTGTATTATATCCCTGTATTATCCCCATATCCTACTGTCCCTGTATTATCCCTCTATCCTACTGTCCCTGTTTTATATCCCTGTATTATCCCTCTATCCTACTGTCCCTGTATTATATCCCTGTATTATCCCTCTATCCTACTGTCCCTGTATTATATCCCTGTATTATCCCCATATCCTACTGTCCCTGTATTATACCCCTGTATTATCCGCATATCCTACTGTCCCTGTATTATCCCTCTATCCTACTATCCCTGTATTATATCCCTGTATTATCCCTCTGTCCTACTGTCCCTGTATTATATCCCTGTATTATCCCTCTGTCCTACTGTCCCTGTATTATAGCCCTGTATTATCCCTCTATCCTACTGTCCCTGTATTATATCCCTTTATTATCCCTCTATCCTACTGTCCCTGTATTATATCCCTGTATTAGCCCTCTGTCCTACTGTCCCTGTATTATATCCCTGTATTATCCCTCTATCCTACTGTCCCTGTATTATATCCCTGTATTATCCCCATATCCTACTGTCCCTGTATTATCCCTCTATCCTACTGTCCCTGTATTATATCCATGTTGTATCCCTCTATCCTACTGTCCCTGTATTATATCCCTGTATTATCCCCATATCCTACTGTCCCTGTATTATACCCCTGTATTATCCGCATATCCTACTGTCCCTGTATTATCCCTCTATCCTACTGTCCCTGTATTATATCCCTGTATTATCCCTCTATCCTACTGTCCCTGTATTATATCCCTGTATTATCCCCATATCCTACTGTCCCTGTATTATCCCTCTATCCTACTGTCCCTGTTTTATATCCCTGTTTTATCCCTCTATCCTACTGTCCCTGTATTATATCCCTGTATTATCCCCATATCCTACTGTCCCTGTATTATACCCCTGTATTATCCGCATATCCTACTGTCCCTGTATTATCCCTCTATCCTACTGTCCCTGTATTATCCCTCTATCCTACTGTCCCTGTATTATATACCTGTATTATCCCCATATCCTACTGTCCCTGTATTATCCCTCTATCCTACTGTCCCGGTATAATATCCCTGTATTATCACCATATCCTACTGTCCCTGTATTATCCCTCTATCCTACTGTCCCTGTATTATATCCCTGTATTATCCCCATATCCTACTGTCCCTGTATTATATCCCTGTATTATCCCTCTATCTTACTGTCCTTGTATTATATCCCTGTATTATCCCCATATCCTACTGTCCCTGTATTATATCCCTGTATTATCCCTATATCCTACTGTCTCTGTATTATATCCCTATATCCTACTGTCCCTGTATTATATCCCTGTATTATCCCTCTATCCTACTGTCCCTGTATTATATCCCTGTATTATCCCCATATCCTACTGTCCCTGTATTATCCCTCTATCCTACTGTCCCTGTATTATATCCCTGTATTATCCCTCTATCCTACTGTCCCTGTATTATATCCCTGTATTATCCCTCTGTCCTACTGTCCCTGTATTATATCCCTGTATTATCCCTCTATCCTACTGTCCCTGTATTATATCCCTGTATTATCCCCATATCCTACTGTCCCTGTATTATCCCTCTATCCTACTGTCCCTGTATTATATCCCTGTAGTATCCCTCTATCCTACTGTCCCTGTATTATATCCCTGTATTATCCCCATATCCTACTGTCCCTGTATTATATCCCTGTATTATCCCTATATCCTACTGTCTCTGTATTATATCCCTATATCCTACTGTCCCTGTATTATCCCTCTATCCTACTGTCCCTGTATTATATCCCTGTATTATCCCCATATCCTACTGTCCCTGTATTATCCCTCTATCCTACTGTCCCTGTTTTATATCCCTGTATTATCCCTCTATCCTACTGTCCCTGTATTATATCCCTGTATTATCCCTCTATCCTACTGTCCCTGTATTATATCCCTGTATTATCCCCATATCCTACTGTCCCTGTATTATACCCCTGTATTATCCGCATATCCTACTGTCCCTGTATTATCCCTCTATCCTACTATCCCTGTATTATATCCCTGTATTATCCCTCTGTCCTACTGTCCCTGTATTATATCCCTGTATTATCCCTCTGTCCTACTGTCCCTGTATTATAGCCCTGTATTATCCCTCTATCCTACTGTCCCTGTATTATATCCCATTTATTATCCCTCTATCCTACTGTCCGTGTATTATATCCCTGTATTAGCCCTCTGTCCTACTGTCCCTGTATTATATCCCTGTATTATCCCTCTATCCTACTGTCCCTGTATTATATCCCTGTATTATCCCCATATCCTACTGTCCCTGTATTATCCCTCTATCCTACTGTCCCTGTATTATATCCATGTTGTATCCCTCTATCCTACTGTCCCTGTATTATATCCCTGTATTATCCCCATATCCTACTGTCACTGTATTATACCCCTGTATTATCCGCATATCCTACTGTCCCTGTATTATCCCTCTATCCTACTGTCCCTGTATTATATCCCTGTATTATCCCTCTATCCTACTGTCCCTGTATTATATCCCTGTATTATCCCCATATCCTACTGTCCCTGTATTATCCCTCTATCCTACTGTCCCTGTTTTATATCCCTGTATTATCCCTCTATCCTACTGTCCCTGTATTATATCCCTGTATTATCCCCATATCCTACTGTCCCTGTATTATACCCCTGTATTATCCGCATATCCTACTGTCCCTGTATTATCCCTCTATCCTACTGTCCCTGTATTATCCCTCTATCCTACTGTCCCTGTATTATATACCTGTATTATCCCCATATCCTACTGTCCCTGTATTATCCCTCTATCCTACTGTCCCGGTATAATATCCCTGTATTATCACCATATCCTACTGTCCCTGTATTATCCCTCTATCCTACTGTCCCTGTATTATATCCCTGTATTATCCCCATATCCTACTGTCCCTGTATTATATCCCTGTATTATCCCTCTATCTTACTGTCCTTGTATTATATCCCTGTATTATCCCTCTATCCTACTGTCCCTGTATTATATCCCTGTATTATCCCTCTATCCTACTGTCCCTGTATTATATCCCTGTATTATCCCTCTATCCTACTATCCCTGTATTATATCCCTGTATTATCCCTCTATCCTACTGTCCCTGTATTATATCCCTTTATTATCCCTATATCCTACTGTCCCTGTGTTATATCCCTGTATTATCCCTCTATCAAACTGTCCCTGTATTATATCCCTGTATTATCCCTCTATCCTACTGTCCCTGTATTATATCCCTGTATTATCCCCATATCCTACTGTCCCTGTATTATATCCCTGTATTATCCCTCTATCCTACTGTCCCTGTATTATATCCCTGTAGTATCCCTCTATCCTACTGTCCCTGTATTATATCCCTGTATTATCCCCATATCCTACTGTCCCTGTATTATATTCCTGTATTATCCCTCTATCCTACTGTCCCTGTATTATATTCCTGTATTATATCCCTCTATCCTACTGTCCCTGTATTATACCCCTGTATTATCCCTCTATCCTACTGTCCCTGTATTATATTCCTGTATTATCCCTCTATCCTACTGTCCCTGTATTATATCCCTGTATTATCCCTATATCCTACTGTCCCTGTATTATATCCCTGTATTATCCCTCTATCCTACTGTCTCTGTATTATACTCCTGTATTATCCCTCTATCCTACTGTCCCTGTATTATATCCCTGTATTATCCCTCTATCCTACTGTCCCTGTATTATCCCTCTATCCTACTGTCCCTGTATTATACCCCTGTATTATCCCTCTATCCTACTGTCCCTGTATTATCCCTATATCCTACTGTCCCTGTATTATATCCCTGTATTGTCCCTATATCCTACTGTCTCTGTATTATATCCCTATATCCTACTGTCCCTGTATTATAGCCCTGTATTATCCCTAATCCTACTGTCTCTGTATTATATCCCTATATCCTACTGTCCCTGTATTATATCCCTGTATTATCCCTCTATCCTACTGTCTCTGTATTATATCCCTGTATTATCCCCATATCCTACTGTCCCTGTATTATATCCCTGTATTATCCCTCTATCCTACTGTCCCTGTATTATATCCCTGTATTATCCCCATATCCTACTGTCCCTGTATTATATCCCTGTATTATCCCTCTGTCCTACTGTCCCTGTATTATATCCCTGTATTATCCCTATATCCTACTGTCCCTGTATTATACCCCTGTATTATCCCTATATCCTACTATCCCTGTATTATATCCCTGTATTATCCCTCTATCCTACTGTCCCTGTATTATATTCCTGTATTATCCCCATATCCCACTGTCCCTGTATTATATCCCTGTATTATCCCTCTATCCTACTGTCCCTGTATTATATCCCTGTATTATCCCTCTGTCCTACTGTCCCTGTATTATATCCCTGTATTATCCCTTTGTCCTACTGTCCCTGTATTATAGCCCAGTATTATCCCTCTATCCTACTGTCCCTGTATTATATCCCTGTATTATCCCTCTATCCTACTGTCCCTGTATTATATCCCTGTATTATCCCTCTATCCTACTGTCCCTGTATTATATCCCTGTATTATCCCTCTGTCCTACTGTCCCTGTATTATATCCCTGTATTATCCCTCTATCCTACTGTCCCTGTATTATATCCCTGTATTATCCCCATATCCTACTGTCCCTGTATTATCCCTCTATCCTACTGTCCCTGTATTATATCCCTGTAGTATCCCTCTATCCTACTGTCCCTGTATTATATCCCTGTATTATCCCCATATCCTACTGTCCCTGTATTATATCCCTGTATTATCCCTATATCCTACTGTCTCTGTATTATATCCCTATATCCTACTGTCCCTGTATTATATCCCTGTATTATCCCTCTATCCTACTGTCCCTGTATTATATCCCTGTATTATCCCCATATCCTACTGTCCCTGTATTATCCCTCTATCCTACTGTCCCTGTTTTATATCCCTGTATTATCCCTCTATCCTACTGTCCCTGTATTATATCCCTGTATTATCCCTCTATCCTACTGTCCCTGTATTATATCCCTGTATTATCCCCATATCCTACTGTCCCTGTATTATACCCCTGTATTATCCGCATATCCTACTGTCCCTGTATTATCCCTCTATCCTACTATCCCTGTATTATATCCCTGTATTATCCCTCTATCCTACTGTCCCTGTATTATATACCTGTATTATCCCCATATCCTACTGTCCCCGTTTTATTCCTCTATCCTACTGTCCCGGTATAATATCCCTGTATTTTCACCATATCCTACTGTCCCTGTATTATCCCTCTATCCTACTGTCCCTGTATTATATCCCTGTATTATCCCCATATCCTACTGTCCCTGTATTATATCCCTGTATTATCCCTCTATCTTACTGTCCTTGTATTATATCCCTGTATTATCCCTCTATCCTACTGTCCCTGTATTATATCCCTGTATTATCCCTCTATCCTACTGTCCCTGTATTATATCCCTGTATTATCCCTCTATCCTACTATCCCTGTATTATATCCCTGTATTATCCCTCTATCCTACTGTCCCTGTATTATATCCCTTTATTATCCCTATATCCTACTGTCCCTGTATTATATCCTTGTATTATCCCTCTATCAAACTGTCCCTGTATTATATCCCTGTATTATCCCTCTATCCTACTATCCCTGTATTATATCCCTGTATTATCCCCATATCCTACTGTCCCTGTATTATATCCCTGTATTATCCCTCTATCCTACTGTCCCTGTATTATATCCCTGTAGTATCCCTCTATCCTACTGTCCCTGTATTATATCCCTGTATTATCCCCATATCCTACTGTCCCTGTATTATATTCCTGCATTATCCCTCTATCCTTCTGTCCCTGTATTATATTCCTGTATTATATCCCTCTATCCTACTGTCCCTGTATTATACCCCTGTATTATCCCTCTATCCTACTGTCCCTGTATTATACCCCTGTATTATCCCTCTATCCTACTGTCCCTGTATTATACTTCTGTATTATCCCTCTATCCTACTGTCCCTGTATTATATCCCTGTATTATCCCTATATCCTACTGTCCCTGTATTATATCCCTGTATTATCCCTCTATCCTACTGTCTCTGTATTATACTCCTGTATTATCCCTCTATCCTACTGTCCCTGTATTATATCCCTGTATTATCCCTCTATCCTACTGTCCCTGTATTATACCCCTGTATTATCCCTCTATCCTACTGTCCCTGTATTATCCCTATATCCTACTGTCCCTGTATTATATCCCTGTATTATCCCTCTATCCTACTGTCCCTGTATTATACCACTGTATTATCCCTCTATCCTACTGTCCCTGTATTATACTCCTGTATTATCCCTCTATCCTACTGTCCCTGTATTATATCCCTGTATTATCCCTCTATCCTACTGTCCCTGTATTATATCCCTGTATTATCCCTCTATCTTACTGTCCCTGTATTATACCCCTGTATTATCCCTCTATCCTACTGTCCCTGTATTATATTCCTATATTGTATCCCTCTATCCTACTGTCCCTGTATTATATCCCTGTATTATCCCTCTATCCTACTGTCCCTGTATTATATCCCTGTATTATCCCTCTATCCTACTATCCCTGTATTATATCCCTGTATTATCCCTCTATCCTACTGTCCCTGTATTATATCCCTTTATTATCCCTATATCCTACTGTCCCTGTATTATATCCCTGTATTATCCCTCTATTCTACTGTCCCTGTATTATATCCCTGTATTATCCCCATATCCTACTTTCCCTGTATTATATCCCTGTATTATCCCTCTATCCTACTGTCCCTGTATTATATCCCTGTAGTATCCCTCTATCCTACTGTCCCTGTATTATATCCCTGTATTATCCCCATATCCTACTGTCCCTGTATTATATTCCTGTATTATCCCTCTATCCTACTGTCCCTGTATTATATTCCTGTATTATATCCCTCTATCCTACTGTCCCTGTATTATATTCCTGTATTATCCCTCTATCCTACTGTCCCTGTATTATATTCCTGTATTATCCCTCTATCCTACTGTCCCTGTATTATATGCCTGTATTATCCCTATATCCTACTGTCCCTGTATTATATCCCTGTATTATCCCTCTATCCTACTGTCTCTGTATTATACTCCTGTATTATCCCTCTATCCTACTGTCCCTGTATTATATCCCTGTATTATCCCTCTATCCTACTGTCCCTGTATTATATCCCTGTATTATCCCTATATCCTACTGTCCCTGTATTATACCCCTGTATTATCCCTATATCCTACTGTCCCTGTATTATATCCCTGTATTATCCCTCTATCCTACTGTCCCTGTATTATATTCCTGTATTATCCCCATATCCCACTGTCCCTGTATTATATCCCTGTATTATCCCTCTATCCTACTGTCCCTGTATTATATCCCTGTATTATCCCTCTGTCCTACTGTCCCTGTATTATATCCCTGTATTATCCCTCTGTCCTACTGTCCCTGTATTATAGCCCTGTATTATCCCTCTATCCTACTGTCCCTGTATTATATCCCTGTATTATCCCTCTATCCTACTGTCCCTGTATTATATCCCTGTATTATCCCTCTATCCTACTGTCCCTGTATTATATCCCTGTATTATCCCTCTGTCCTACTGTCCCTGTATTATATCCCTGTATTATCCCTCTATCCTACTGTCCCTGTATTATATCCCTGTATTATCCCCATATCCTACTGTCCCTGTATTATCCCTCTATCCTACTGTCCCTGTATTATATCCCTGTAGTATCCCTCTATCCTACTGTCCCTGTATTATATCCCTGTATTATCCCCATATCCTACTGTCCCTGTATTATATCCCTGTATTATCCCTATATCCTACTGTCTCTGTATTATATCCCTATATCCTACTGTCCCTGTATTATATCCCTGTATTATCCCTCTATCCTACTGTCCCTGTATTATATCCCTGTAATATCCCCATATCCTACTGTCCCTGTATTATCCCTCTATCCTACTGTCCCTGTTTTATATCCCTGTATTATCCCTCTATCCTACTGTCCCTGTATTATATCCCTGTATTATCCCTCTATCCTACTGTCCCTGTATTATATCCCTGTATTATCCCCATATCCTACTGTCCCTGTATTATACCCCTGTATTATCCGCATATCCTACTGTCCCTGTATTATCCCTCTATCCTACTATCCCTGTATTATATCCCTGTATTATCCCTCTGTCCTACTGTCCCTGTATTATATCCCTGTATTATCCCTCTGTCCTACTGTCCCTGTATTATAGCCCTGTATTATCCCTCTATCCTACTGTCCCTGTATTATATCCCTGTATTATCCCTCTATCCTACTATCCCTGTATTATATCCCTGTATTATCCCTCTATCCTACTGTCCCTGTATTATATCCCTTTATTATCCCTATATCCTACTGTCCCTGTATTATATCCCTGTATTATCCCTCTATCAAACTGTCCCTGTATTATATCCCTGTATTATCCCTCTATCCTACTGTCCCTGTATTATATCCCTGTATTATCCCCATATCCTACTGTCCCTGTATTATATCCCTGTATTATCCCTCTATCCTACTGTCCCTGTATTATATCCCTGTAGTATCCCTCTATCCTACTGTCCCTGTATTATATCCCTGTATTATCCCCATATCCTACTGTCCCTGTATTATATTCCTGTATTATCCCTCTATCCCACTGTCCCTGTATTATATTCCTGTATTATATCCCTCTATCCTACTGTCCCTGTATTATACCCCTGTATTATCCCTCTATCCTACTGTCCCTGTATTATATTCCTGTATTATCCCTCTATCCTACTGTCCCTGTATTATATCCCTGTATTATCCCTATATCCTACTGTCCCTGTATTATATCCCTGTATTATCCCTCTATCCTACTGTCTCTGTATTATACTCCTGTATTATCCCTCTATCCTACTGTCCCTGTAGTATATCCCTGTATTATCCCTCTATCCTACTGTCCCTGTATTATCCCTCTATCCTACTGTCCCTGTATTATACCCCTGTATTATCCCTCTATCCTACTGTCCCTGTATTATCCCTATATCCTACTGTCCCTGTATTATATCCCTGTATTGTCCCTATATCCTACTGTCTCTGTATTATATCCCTATATCCTACTGTCCCTGTATTATATCCCTGTATTATCCCTATATCCTACTGTCTCTGTATTATATCCCTATATCCTACTGTCCCTGTATTATATCCCTGTATTATCCCTATATCCTACTGTCTCTGTATTATATCCCTATATCCTACTGTCCCTGTATTATATCCCTGTATTATCCCTCTATCCTACTGTCTCTGTATTATATCCCTGTATTATCCCCATATCCTACTGTCCCTGTATTATATCCCTGTATTATCCCTCTATCCTACTGTCCCTGTATTATATCCCTGTATTATCCCCATATCCTACTGTCCCTGTATTATATCCCTGTATTATCCCTCTGTCCTACTGTCCCTGTATTATATCCCTGTATTATCCCTATATCCTACTGTCCCTGTATTATACCCCTGTATTATCCCTATATCCTACTGTCCCTGTATTATATTCCTGTATTATCCCCATATCCCACTGTCCCTGTATTATATCCCTGTATTATCCCTCTATCCTACTGTCCCTGTATTATATCCCTGTATTATCCCTCTGTCCTACTGTCCCTGTATTATATCCCTGTATTATCCCTCTGTCCTACTGTCCCTGTATTATAGCCCTGTATTATCCCTCTATCCTACTGTCCCTGTATTATATCCCTGTATTATCCCTCTATCCTACTGTCCCTGTATTATATCCCTGTATTATCCCTCTATCCTACTGTCCCTGTATTATATCCCTGTATTATCCCTCTGTCCTACTGTCCCTGTATTATATCCCTGTATTATCCCTCTATCCTACTGTCCCTGTATTATATCCCTGTATTATCCCCATATCCTACTGTCCCTGTATTATCCCTCTATCCTACTGTCCCTGTATTATATCCCTGTAGTATCCCTCTATCCTACTGTCCCTGTATTATATCCCTGTATTATCCCCATATCCTACTGTCCCTGTATTATATCCCTGTATTATCCCTATATCCTACTGTCTCTGTATTATATCCCTATATCCTACTGTCCCTGTATTATATCCCTGTATTATCCATCTATCCTACTGTCCCTGTATTATATCCCTGTATTATCCCCATATCCTACTGTCCCTGTATTATCCCTCTATCCTACTGTCCCTGTTTTATATCCCTGTATTATCCCTCTATCCTACTGTCCCTGTATTATATCCCTGTATTATCCCTCTATCCTACTGTCCCTGTATTATATCCCTGTATTATCCCCATATCCTACTGTCCCTGTATTATACCCCTGTATTATCCGCATATCCTACTGTCCCTGTATTATCCCTCTATCCTACTATCCCTGTATTATATCCCTGTATTATCCCTCTATCCTACTGTCCCTGTATTATATACCTGTATTATCCCCATATCCTACTGTCCCCGTATTATTCCTCTATCCTACTGTCCCGGTATAATATCCCTGTATTATCACCATATCCTACTGTCCCTGTATTATCCCTCTATCCTACTGTCCCTGTATTATATCCCTGTATTATCCCCATATCCTACTGTCCCTGTATTATATCCCTGTATTATCCCTCTATCTTACTGTCCTTGTATTATATCCCTGTATTATCCCTCTATCCTACTGTCCCTGTATTATATCCCTGTATTATCCCTCTATCCTACTGTCCCTGTATTATATCCCTGTATTATCCCTCTATCCTACTATCCCTGTATTATATCCCTGTATTATCCCTCTATCCTACTGTCCCTGTATTATATCCCTTTATTATCCCTATATCCTACTGTCCCTGTATTATATCCTTGTATTATCCCTCTATCAAACTGTCCCTGTATTATATCCCTGTATTATCCCTCTATCCTACTGTCCCTGTATTATATCCCTGTATTATCCCCATATCCTACTGTCCCTGTATTATATCCCTGTATTATCCCTCTATCCTACTGTCCCTGTATTATATCCCTGTAGTATCCCTCTATCCTACTGTCCCTGTATTATATCCCTGTATTATCCCCATATCCTACTGTCCCTGTATTATATTCCTGTATTATCCCTCTATCCTACTGTCCCTGTATTATATTCCTGTATTATATCCCTCTATCCTACTGTCCCTGTATTATACCCCTGTATTATCCCTCTATCCTACTGTCCCTGTATTATACCCCTGTATTATCCCTCTATCCTACTGTCCCTGTATTATACTCCTGTATTATCCCTCTATCCTACTGTCCCTGTATTATATCCCTGTATTATCCCTATATCCTACTGTCCCTGTATTATATCCCTGTATTATCCCTCTATCCTACTGTCCCTGTATTATACCCATGTATTATCCCTCTATCCTACTGTCCCTGTATTATCCCTATATCCTACTGTCCCTGTATTATATCCCTGTATTATCCCTCTATCCTACTGTCCCTGTATTATACCACTGTATTATCCCTCTATCCTACTGTCCCTGTATTATACTCCTGTATTATCCCTCTATCCTACTGTCCCTGTATTATATCCCTGTATTATCCCTCTATCCTACTGTCCCTGTATTATATCCCTGTATTATCCCTCTATCTTACTGTCCCTGTATTATACCCCTGTATTATCCCTCTATCCTACTGTCCCTGTATTATATTCCTGTATTGTATCCCTCTATCCTACTGTCCCTGTATTATATCCCTGTATTATCCCTCTATCCTACTGTCCCTGTATTATATCCCTGTATTATCCCTCTATCCTACTGTCCCTGTATTATATCCCTGTATTATCCCTCTATCCTACTATCCCTGTATTATATCCCTGTATTATCCCTCTATCCTACTGTCCCTGTATTATATCCCTTTATTATCCCTATATCCTACTGTCCCTGTATTATATCCCTGTATTATCCCTCTATCAAACTGTCCCTGTATTATATCCCTGTATTATCCCTCTATCCTACTGTCCCTGTATTATATCCCTGTATTATCCCCATATCCTACTTTCCCTGTATTATATCCCTGTATTATCCCTCTATCCTACTGTCCCTGTATTATATCCCTGTAGTATCCCTCTATCCTACTGTCCCTGTATTATATTCCTGTATTATCCCCATATCCTACTGTCCCTGTATTATATTCCTGTATTATCCCTCTATCCTACTGTCCCTGTATTATATTCCTGTATTATATCCCTCTATCCTACTGTCCCTGTATTATACCCCTGTATTATCCCTCTATCCTACTGTCCCTGTATTATATTCCTGTATTATCCCTCTATCCTACTGTCCCTGTATTATATCCCTGTATTATCCCTATATCCTACTGTCCCTGTATTATATCCCTGTATTATCCCTCTGTCCTACTGTCCCTGTATTATATCCCTGTATTATCCCTCTATCCTACTGTCCCTGTATTATATCCCTGTATTATCCCCATATCCTACTGTCCCTGTATTATCCCTCTATCCTACTGTCCCTGTATTATATCCCTGTAGTATCCCTCTATCCTACTGTCCCTGTATTATATCCCTGTATTATCCCCATATCCTACTGTCCCTGTATTATATCCCTGTATTATCCCTATATCCTACTGTCTCTGTATTATATCCCTATATCCTACTGTCCCTGTATTATATCCCTGTATTATCCCTCTATCCTACTGTCCCTGTATTATATCCCTGTATTATCCCCATATCCTACTGTCCCTGTATTATCCCTCTATCCTACTGTCCCTGTTTTATATCCCTGTATTATCCCTCTATCCTACTGTCCCTGTATTATATCCATGTAGTATCCCTCTATCCTACTGTCCCTGTATTATATCCCTGTATTATCCCCATATCCTACTGTCCCTGTATTATACCCCTGTATTATCTGCATATCCTACTGTCCCTGTATTATCCCTCTATCCTACTGTCCCTGTATTATATCCCTGTATTATCCCTCTATCCTACTGTCCCTGTATTATATCCCTGTATTATCCCCATATCCTACTGTCCCTGTATTATCCCTCTATCCTACTGTCCCTGTATTATCCCTCTATCCTACTGTCCCTGTATTATATACCTGTATTATCCCCATATCCTACTGTCCCTGTATTATCCCTCTATCCTACTGTCCCGGTATAATATCCCTGTATTATCACCATATCCTACTGTCCCTGTATTATCCCTCTATCCTACTGTCCCTGTATTATATCCCTGTATTATCCCCATATCCTACTGTCCCTGTATTATATCCCTGTATTATCCCTCTATCTTACTGTCCTTGTATTATATCCCTGTATTATCCCTCTATCCTACTGTCCCTGTATTATATCCCTGTATTATCCCTCTATCCTACTGTCCCTGTATTATATCCCTGTATTATCCCTCTATCCTACTATCCCTGTATTATATCCCTGTATTATCCCTCTATCCTACTGTCCCTGTATTATATCCCTTTATTATCCCTATATCCTACTGTCCCTGTATTATATCCCTGTATTATCCCTCTATCAAACTGTCCCTGTATTATATCCCTGTATTATCCCTCTATCCTACTGTCCCTGTATTATATCCCTGTATTATCCCCATATCCTACTGTCCCTGTATTATATCCCTGTATTATCCCTCTATCCTACTGTCCCTGTATTATATCCCTGTAGTATCCCTCTATCCTACTGTCCCTGTATTATATCCCTGTATTATCCCCATATCCTACTGTCCCTGTATTATATTCCTGTATTATCCCTCTATCCTACTGTCCCTGTATTATATT
This sequence comes from Pseudophryne corroboree, assembly GCF_028390025.1. Classification (NCBI taxonomy): domain Eukaryota; kingdom Metazoa; phylum Chordata; class Amphibia; order Anura; family Myobatrachidae; genus Pseudophryne; species Pseudophryne corroboree. The sequence goes on along the minus strand of NC_086447.1, from coordinate 3,755,054 downwards.
CCTGTATTATATCCCTCTATCCTACTGTCCCTGTATTATACCCCTGTATTATCCCTCTATCCTACTGTCCCTGTATTATATTCCTGTATTATCCCTCTATCCTACTGTCCCTGTATTATATCCCTGTATTATCCCTATATCCTACTGTCCCTGTATTATATCCCTGTATTATCCCTCTATCCTACTGTCTCTGTATTATACTCCTGTATTATCCCTCTATCCTACTGTCCCTGTATTATATCCCTGTATTATCCCTCTATCCTACTGTCCCTGTATTATCCCTCTATCCTACTGTCCCTGTATTATACCCCTGTATTATCCCTCTATCCTACTGTCCCTGTATTATCCCTATATCCTACTGTCCCTGTATTATATCCCTGTATTATCCCTATATCCTACTGTCTCTGTATTATATCCCTATATCCTACTGTCCCTGTATTATATCCCTGTAGTATCCCTATATCCTACTGTCTCTGTATTATATCCCTATATCCTACTGTCCCTGTATTATATCCCTGTATTATCCCTATATCCTACTGTCTCTGTATTATATCCCTATATCCTACAGTCCCTGTATTATATCCCTGTATTATCCCTCTATCCTACTGTCTCTGTATTATATCCCTGTATTATCCCCATATCCTACTGTCCCTGTATTATATCCCTGTATTATCCCTCTATCCTACTGTCCCTGTATTATATTCCTGTATTATCCCCATATCCTACTGTCCCTGTATTATATCCCTGTATTATCCCTCTGTCCTACTGTCCCTGTATTATATCCCTGTATTATCCCTATATCCTACTGTCCCTGTATTATACCCCTGTATTATCCCTATATCCTACTGTCCCTGTATTATATCCCTGTATTATCCCTCTATCCTACTGTCCCTGTATTATATTCCTGTATTATCCCCATATCCCACTGTCCCTGTATTATATCCCTGTATTATCCCTCTATCCTACTGTCCCTGTATTATATCCCTGTATTATCCCTCTGTCCTACTGTCCCTGTATTATATCCCTGTATTATCCCTCTGTCCTACTGTCCCTGTATTATAGCCCTGTATTATCCCTCTATCCTACTGTCCCTGTATTATAGCCCTGTATTATCCCTCTATCCTACTGTCCCTGTATTATATCCCTGTATTATCCCTCTATCCTACTGTCCCTGTATTATATCCCTGTATTATCCCTCTGTCCTACTGTCCCTGTATTATATCCCTGTATTATCCCTCTATCCTACTGTCCCTGTATTATATCCCTGTATTATCCCCATATCCTACTGTCCCTGTATTATCCCTCTATCCTACTGTCCCTGTATTATATCCCTGTAGTATCCCTCTATCCTACTGTCCCTGTATTATATCCCTGTATTATCCCCATATCCTACTGTCCCTGTATTATATCCCTGTATTATCCCTATATCCTACTGTCTCTGTATTATATCCCTATATCCTACTGTCCCTGTATTATATCCCTGTATTATCCCTCTATCCTACTGTCCCTGTATTATATCCCTGTATTATCCCCATATCCTACTGTCCCTTGTATTATCCCTCTATCCTACTGTCCCTGTTTTATATCCCTGTATTATCCCTCTATCCTACTGTCCCTGTATTATATCCCTGTATTATCCCTCTATCCCACTGTCCCTGTATTATATCCCTGTATTATCCCCATATCCTACTGTCCCTGTATTATACCCCTGTATTATCCGCATATCCTACTGTCCCTGTATTATCCCTCTATCCTACTATCCCTGTATTATATCCCTGTATTATCCCTCTATCCTACTGTCCCTGTATTATATACCTGTATTATCCCCATATACTACTGTCCCCGTATTATTCCTCTATCCTACTGTCCCGGTATAATATCCCTGTATTATCACCATATCCTACTGTCCCTGTATTATCCCTCTATCCTACTGTCCCTGTATTATATCCCTGTATTATCCCCATATCCTACTGTCCCTGTATTATATCCCTGTATTATCCCTCTATCTTACTGTCCTTGTATTATATCCCTGTATTATCCCTCTATCCTACTGTCCCTGTATTATATCCCTGTATTATCCCTCTATCCTACTGTCCCTGTATTATATCCCTGTATTATCCCTCTATCCTACTATCCCTGTATTATATCCCTGTATTATCCCTCTATCCTACTGTCCCTGTATTATATCCCTTTATTATCCCTATATCCTACTGTCCCTGTATTATATCCTTGTATTATCCCTCTATCCTACTGTCCCTGTATTATATCCCTGTATTATCCCTCTATCCTACTGTCCCTGTATTATATCCCTGTATTATCCCTCTATCCTACTGTCCCTGTATTATATCCCTGTATTATCCCCATATCCTACTGTCCCTGTATTATATCCCTGTATTATCCCTCTATCCTACTGTCCCTGTATTATATCCCTGTAGTATCCCTCTATCCTACTGTCCCTGTATTATATCCCTGTATTATCCCCATATCCTACTGTCCCTGTATTATATTCCTGTATTATCCCTCTATCCTACTGTCCCTGTATTATATTCCTGTATTATATCCCTCTATCCTACTGTCCCTGTATTATACCCCTGTATTATCCCTCTATCCTACTGTCCCTGTATTATACCCCTGTATTATCCCTCTATCCTACTGTCCCTGTATTATACTCCTGTATTATCCCTCTATCCTACTGTCCCTGTATTATATCCCTGTATTATCCCTATATCCTACTGTCCCTGTATTATATCCCTGTATTATCCCTCTATCCTACTGTCTCTGTATTATACTCCTGTATTATCCCTCTATCCTACTGTCCCTGTATTTTATCCCTGTATTATCCCTCTATCCTACTGTCCCTGTATTATACCCCTGTATTATCCCTCTATCCTACTGTCCCTGTATTATCCCTATATCCTACTGTCCCTGTATTATATCCCTGTATTATCCCTCTATCCTACTGTCCCTGTATTATACCACTGTATTATCCCTCTATCATACTGTCCCTGTATTATACTCCTGTATTATCCCTCTATCCTACTGTCCCTGTATTATATCCCTGTATTATCCCTCTATCCTACTGTCCCTGTATTATATCCCTGTATTATCCCTCTATCTTACTGTCCCTGTATTATACCCCTGTATTATCCCTCTATCCTACTGTCCCTGTATTAAACCCCTGTATTATCCCTCTATCCTACTGTCCCTGTATTATCCCTATATCCTACTGTCCCTGTATTATATCCCTGTATTATCCCTCTATCCTACTGTCCCTGTATTATACAACTGTATTATCCCTCTATCATACTGTCCCTGTATTATACTCCTGTATTATCCCTCTATCCTACTGTCCCTGTATTATATCCCTGTATTATCCCTCTATCCTACTGTCCCTGTATTATATCCCTGTATTATCCCTCTATCCTACTGTCCCTGTATTATCCCTCTATCCTACTGTCCCTGTATTATATACCTGTATTATCCCCATATCCTACTGTCCCTGTATTATCCCTCTATCCTACTGTCCCGGTATAATATCCCTGTATTATCACCATATCCTACTGTCCCTGTATTATCCCTCTATCCTACTGTCCCTGTATTATATCCCTGTATTATCCCCATATCCTACTGTCCCTGTATTATATCCCTGTATTATCCCTCTATCCTGTCCCTGTATTATATCCCTGTATTATCCCTCTATCCTACTGTCCCTGTATTATATCCCTGTATTATCCCTCTATCCTACTATCCCTGTATTATATCCCTGTATTATCCCTCTATCCTACTGTCCCTGTATTATATCCCTTTATTATCCCTATATCCTACTGTCCCTGTATTATATCCCTGTATTATCCCTCTATCAAACTGTCCCTGTATTATATCCCTGTATTATCCCTCTATCCTACTGTCCCTGTATTATATCCCTGTATTATCCCCATATCCTACTGTCCCTGTATTATCCCTCTATCCTACTGTCCCTGTATTATATCCCTGTAGTATACCTCTATCCTACTGTCCCTGTATTATATCACTGTATTATCCCTCTATCCTACTGTCCCTGTATTATATCCCTGTATTATCCCCATATCCTACTGTCCCTGTATTATATCCCTGTATTATCCCTCTATCCTACTGTCCCTGTATTATATCCCTGTAGTATCCCTCTATCCTACTGTCCCTGTATTATATCCCTGTATTATCCCCATATCCTACTGTCCCTGTATTATATTCCTGTATTATCCCTCTATCCTACTGTCCCTGTATTATATTCCTGTATTATATCCCTCTATCCTACTGTCCCTGTATTATACCCCTGTATTATCCCTCTATCCTACTGTCCCTGTATTATACCCCTGTATTATCCCTCTATCCTACTGTCCCTGTATTATACTCCTGTATTATCCCTCTATCCTACTGTCCCTGTATTATATCCCTGTATTATCCCTATATCCTACTGTCCCTGTATTATATCCCTGTATTATACCTCTATCCTACTGTTTCTGTATTATACTCCTGTATTATCCCTCTATCCTACTGTCCCTGTATTATATCCCTGTATTATCCCTCTATCCTACTGTCCCTGTATTATCCCTCTATCCTACTGTCCCTGTATTATACCCCTGTATTATCCCTCTATCCTACTGTCCCTGTATTATCCCTATATCCTACTGTCCCTGTATTATATCCCTGTATTATCCCTATATCATACTGTCTCTGTATTATATCCCTATATCCTACTGTCCCTGTATTATATCCCTGTATTATCCTACTGTCCCTGTATTATATCCCTGTATTATCCCTATATCCTACTGTCCCTGTATTATATCCCTGTATTATCCCTATATCCTACTGTCTCTGTATTATATCCCTATATCCCACTGTCCCTGTATTATATCCCTGTATTATCCCTCTATCCTACTGTCCCTGTATTATATCCCTGTATTATCCCCATATCCTACTGTCCCTGTATTATATCCCTGTATTATCCCTCTATCCTACTGTCCCTGTATTATATCCCTGTATTATCCCTATATCCTACTGTCCCTGTATTATCCCTATATCCTACTGTCCCTGTATTATATCCCTGTATTATCCCTCTATCCTACTGTCCCTGTATTATATTCCTGTATTATCCCCATATCCCACTGTCCCTGTATTATATCCCTGTATTATCCCTCTATCCTACTGTCCCTGTATTATATCCCTGTATTATCCCTCTGTCCTACTGTCCCTGTATTATATCCCTGTATTATCCCTCTGTCCTACTGTCCCTGTATTATATCCCTGTATTATCCCTCTGTCCTACTGTCCCTGTATTATAGCCCTGTATTATCCCTCTATCCTACTGTCCCTGTATTATATCCCTTTATTATCCCTCTATCCTACTGTCCCTGTATTATATCCCTGTATTATCCCTCTGTCCTACTGTCCCTGTATTATATCCCTGTATTATCCCTCTATCCTACTGTCCCTGTATTATATCCCTGTATTATCCCCATATTCTACTGTCCCTGTATTATCCCTCTATCCTACTGTCCCTGTATTATATCCATGTAGTATCCCTCTATCCTACTGTCCCTGTATTATATCCCTGTATTATCCCCATATCCTACTGTCCCTGTATTATACCCCTGTATTATCCGCATATCCTACTGTCCCTGTATTATCCCTCTATCCTACTGTCCCTGTATTATATCCCTGTATTATCCCTCTATCCTACTGTCCCTGTATTATATCCCTGTATTATCCCCATATCCTACTGTCCCTGTATTATCCCTCTATCCTACTGTCCCTGTTTTATATCCCTGTATTATCCCTCTATCCTACTGTCCCTGTATTATATCCCTGTATTATCCCCATATCCTACTGTCCCTGTATTATACCCCTGTATTATCCGCATATCCTACTGTCCCTGTATTATCCCTCTATCCTACTGTCCCTGTATTATATACCTGTATTATCCCCATATCCTACTGTCCCTGTATTATCCCTCTATCCTACTGTCCCGGTATAATATCCCTGTATTATCACCATATCCTACTGTCCCTGTATTATCCCTCTATCCTACTGTCCCTGTATTATATCCCTGTATTATCCCCATATCCTACTGTCCCTGTATTATATCCCTGTATTATCCCTCTATCTTACTGTCCTTGTATTATATCCCTGTATTATCCCTCTATCCTACTGTCCCTGTATTATATCCCTGTATTATCCCTCTATCCTACTGTCCCTGTATTATATCCCTGTATTATCCCTCTATCCTACTATCCCTGTATTATCCCTCTATCCTACTGTCCCTGTATTATATCCCTTTATTATCCCTATATCCTACTGTCCCTGTATTATATCCCTGTATTATCCCTCTATCAAACTGTCCCTGTATTATATCCCTGTATTATCCCTCTATCCTACTGTCCCTGTATTATATCCCGGTATTATCCCCATATCCTACTGTCCCTGTATTATATCCCTGTATTATCCCTCTATCCTACTGTCCCTGTATTATATCCCTGTAGTATCCCTCTATCCTACTGTCCCTGTATTATATCCCTGTATTATCCCCATATCCTACTGTCCCTGTATTATATTCCTGTATTATCCCTCTATCCTACTGTCCCTGTATTATATTCCTGTATTATATCCCTCTATCCTGCTGTCCCTGTATTATACCCCTGTATTATCCCTCTATCCTACTGTCCCTGTATTATATTCCTGTATTATCCCTCTATCCTACTGTCCCTGTATTATATCCCTGTATTATCCCTATATCCTACTGTCCCTGTATTATATCCCTGCATTATCCCTCTATCCTACTGTCTCTGTATTATACTCCTGTATTATCCCTCTATCCTACTGTCCCTGTATTATATCCCTGTATTATCCCTCTATCCTACTGTCCCTGTATTATCCCTCTATCCTACTGTCCCTGTATTATACCCCTGTATTATCCCTCTATCCTACTGTCCCTGTATTATCCCTATATCCTACTGTCCCTGTATTATATCCCTGTATTATCCCTATATCCTACTGTCTCTGTATTATATCCCTATATCCTACTGTCCCTGTATTATATCCCTGTATTATCCCTATATCCTACTGTCTCTGTATTATATCCCTATATCCTACTGTCCCTGTATTATATCCCTGTATTATCCCTATATCCTACTGTCTCTGTATTATATCCCTATATCCTACTGTCCCTGTATTATATCCCTGTATTATCCCTCTATCCTACTGTCTCTGTATTATATCCCTGTATTATCCCCATATCCTACTGTCCCTGTATTATATCCCTGTATTATCCCTCTATCCTACTGTCCCTGTATTATATCCCTGTATTATCCCCATATCCTACTGTCCCTGTATTATATCCCTGTATTATCCCTCTGTCCTACTGTCCCTGTATTATATCCCTGTATTATCCCTATATCCTACTGTCCCTGTATTACACCCCTGTATTATCCCTATATCCTACTGTCCCTGTATTATATCCCTGTATTATCCCTCTATCCTACTGTCCCTGTATTATATTCCTGTATTATCCCCATATCCCACTGTCCCTGTATTATATCTCTGTATTATCCCTCTATCCTACTGTCCCTGTATTATATCCCTGTATTATCCCTCTGTCCTACTGTCCCTGTATTATATCCCTGTATTATCCCTCTGTCCTACTGTCCCTGTATTATAGCCCTGTATTATCCCTCTATCCTACTGTCCCTGTATTATATCCCTGTATTATCCCTCTATCCTACTGTCCCTGTATTATATCCCTGTATTATCCCTCTATCCTACTGTCCCTGTATTATATCCCTGTATTATCCCTCTGTCCTACTGTCCCTGTATTATATCCCTGTATTATCCCTCTATCCTACTGTACCTGTATTATATCCCTGTATTATCCCCATATCCTACTGTCCCTGTATTATCCCTCTATCCTACTGTCCCTGTATTATATCCCTGTAGTATCCCTCTATCCTACTGTCCCTGTATTATATCCCTGTATTATCCCCATATCCTACTGTCCCTGTATTATATCCCTGTATTATCCCTATATCCTACTGTCTCTGTATTATATCCCTATATCCTACTGTCCCTGTATTATATCCCTGTATTATCCCTCTATCCTACTGTCCCTGTATTATATCCCTGTATTATCCCCATATCCTACTGTCCCTGTATTATCCCTCTATCCTACTGTCCCTGTTTTATATCCCTGTATTATCCCTCTATCCTACTGTCCCTGTATTATATCCCTGTATTATCCCTCTATCCTTCTGTCCCTGTATTATATCCCTGTATTATCCCCATATCCTACTGTCCCTGTATTATACCCCTGTATTATCCGCATATCCTACTGTCCCTGTATTATCCCTCTATCCTACTATCCCTGTATTATATCCCTGTATTATCCCTCTGTCCTACTGTCCCTGTATTATATCCCTGTATTATCCCTCTGTCCTACTGTCCCTGTATTATAGCCCTGTATTATCCCTCTATCCTACTGTCCCTGTATTATATCCCTTTATTATCCCTCTATCCTACTGTCCCTGTATTATATCCCTGTATTATCCCTCTGTCCTACTGTCCCTGTATTATATCCCTGTATTATCCCTCTATCCTACTGTCCCTGTATTATATCCCTGTATTATCCCCATATCCTACTGTCCCTGTATTATCCCTCTATCCTACTGTCCCTGTATTATATCCATGTAGTATCCCTCTATCCTACTGTCCCTGTATTATATCCCTGTATTATCCCCATATCCTACTGTCCCTGTATTATACCCCTGTATTATCCGCATATCCTACTGTCCCTGTATTATCCCTCTATCCTACTGTCCCTGTATTATATCCCTGTATTATCCCTCTATCCTACTGTCCCTGTATTATATCCCTGTATTATCCCCATATCCTACTGTCCCTGTATTATCCCTCTATCCTACTGTCCCTGTATTATCCCTCTATCCTACTGTCCCTGTATTATATACCTGTATTATCCCCATATCCTACTGTCCCTGTATTATCCCTCTATCCTACTGTCCCGGTATAATATCCCTGTATTATCACCATAACCTACTGTCCCTGTATTATCCCTCTATCCTACTGTCCCTGTATTATATCCCTGTATTATCCCCATATCCTACTGTCCCTGTATTATATCCCTGTATTATCCCTCTATCTTACTGTCCTTGTACTATATCCCTGTATTATCCCTCTATCCTACTGTCCCTGTATTATATCCCTGTATTATCCCTCTATCCTACTGTCCCTGTATTATATCCCTGTATTATCCCTCTATCCTACTATCCCTGTATTATATCCCTGTATTATCCCTCTATCCTACTGTCCCTGTATTATATCCCTTTATTATCCCTATATCCTACTGTCCCTGTATTATATCCCTTTATTATCCCTATATCCTACTGTCCCTGTATTATATCCCTGTATTATCCCTCTATCCTACTGTCCCTGTATTATATCCCTGTATTATCCCTCTATCCTACTGTCCCTGTATTATATCCCTGTATTATCCCCATATCCTACTGTCCCTGTATTATATCCCTGTATTATCCCTCTATCCTACTGTCCCTGTATTATATCCCTGTAGTATCCCTCTATCCTACTGTCCCTGTATTATATCCCTGTATTATCCCCATATCATACTGTCCCTGTATTATATTCCTGTATTATCCCTCTATCCTACTGTCCCTGTATTATATTCCTGTATTATATCCCTCTATCCTACTGTCCCTGTATTATACCCCTGTATTATCCCTCTATCCTACTGTCCCTGTATTATATTCCTGTATTATCCCTCTATCCTACTGTCCCTGTATTATATCCCTGTATTATCCCTATATCCTACTGTCCCTGTATTATATCCCTGTATTATCCCTCTATCCTACTGTCTCTGTATTATACTCCTGTATTATCCCTCTATCTTACTGTCCCTGTATTATATCCCTGTATTATCCCTCTATCCTACTGTCCCTGTATTATCCCTCTATCCTACTGTCCCTGTATTATACCCCTGTATTATCCCTCTATCCTACTGTCCCTGTATTATCCCTATATCCTACTGTCCCTGTATTATATCCCTGTATTATCCCTATATCCTACTGTCTCTGTATTATATCCCTATATCCTACTGTCCCTGTATTATATCCCTGTATTATCCCTATATCCTACTGTCTCTGTATTATATCCCTATATCCTACTGTCCCTGTATTATATCCCTGTATTATCCCTATATCCTACTGTCTCTGTATTATATCCCTATATCCTACTGTCCCTGTATTATATCCCTGTATTATCCCTCTATCCTACTGTCTCTGTATTATATCCCTGTATTATCCCCATATCCTACTGTCCCTGTATTATATCCCTGTATTATCCCTCTATCCTACTGTCCCTGTATTATATCCCTGTATTATCCCCATATCCTACTGTCCCTGTATTATATCCCTGTATTATCCCTCTGTCCTACTGTCCCTGTATTATATCCCTGTATTATCCCTATATCCTACTGTCCCTGTATTATACCCCTGTATTATCCCTATATCCTACTGTCCCTGTATTATATCCCTGTATTATCCCTCTATCCTACTGTCCCTGTATTATATTCCTGTATTATCCCCATATCCCACTGTCCCTGTATTATATCCCTGTATTATCCCTCTATCCTACTGTCCCTGTATTATATCCCTGTATTATCCCTCTGTCCTACTGTCCCTGTATTATATCCCTGTATTATCCCTCTGTCCTACTGTCCCTGTATTATAGCCCTGTATTATCCCTCTATCCTACTGTCCCTGTATTATATCCCTGTATTATCCCTCTATCCTACTGTCCCTGTATTATATCCCTGTATTATCCCTCTATCCTACTGTCCCTGTATTATATCCCTGTATTATCCCTCTGTCCTACTGTCCCTGTATTATATCCCTGTATTATCCCTCTATCCTACTGTCCCTGTATTATATCCCTGTATTATCCCCATATCCTACTGTCCCTGTATTATCCCTCTATCCTACTGTCCCTGTATTATATCCCTGTAGTATCCCTCTATCCTACTGTCCCTGTATTATATCCCTGTATTATCCCCATATCCTACTGTCCCTGTATTATATCCCTGTATTATCCCTATATCCTACTGTCTCTGTATTATATCCCTATATCCTACTGTCCTTTTATTATATCCCTGTATTATCCCTCTATCCTACTGTCCCTGTATTATATCCCTGTATTATCCCCATATCCTACTGTCCCTTGTATTATCCCTCTATCCTACTGTCCCTGTTTTATATCCCTGTACTATCCCTCTATCCTACTGTCCCTGTATTATATCCCTGTATTATCCCTCTATCCTACTGTCCCTGTATTATATCCCTGTATTATCCCCATATCCTACTGTCCCTGTATTATACCCCTGTATTATCCGCATATCCTACTGTCCCTGTATTATCCCTCTATCCTACTATCCCTGTATTATCCCTCTATCCTACTGTCCCTGTATTATATACCTGTATTATCCCCATATCCTACTGTCCCCGTATTATTCCTCTATCCTACTGTCCCGGTATAATATCCCTGTATTATCACCATATCCTACTGTCCCTGTATTATCCCTCTATCCTACTGTCCCTGTATTATATCCCTGTATTATCCCCATATCCTACTGTCCCTGTATTATATCCCTGTATTATCCCTCTATCTTACTGTCCTTGTATTATATCCCTGTATTATCCCTCTATCCTACTGTCCCTGTATTATATCCCTGTATTATCCCTCTATCCTACTGTCCCTGTATTATATCCCTGTATTATCCCTCTATCCTACTGTCCCTGTATTATATCCCTGTATTATCCCCATATCCTACTGTCCCTGTATTATACCCCTGTATTATCCGCATATCCTACTGTCCCTGTATTATCCCTCTATCCTACTATCCCTGTATTATCCCTCTATCCTACTGTCCCTGTATTATATACCTGTATTATCCCTCTATCCTACTGTCCCTGTATTATATCCCTGTATTATCCCTATATCCTACTGTCCCTGTATTATATCCCTGTATTATCCCTCTATCCTACTGTCTCTGTATTATACTCCTGTATTATCCCTCTATCTTACTGTCCCTGTATTATATCCCTGTATTATCCCTCTATCCTACTGTCCCTGTATTATCCCTCTATCCTACTGTCCCTGTATTATACCCCTGTATTATCCCTCTATCCTACTGTCCCTGTATTATCCCTATATCCTACTGTCCCTGTATTATATCCCTGTATTATCCCTATATCCTACTGTCTCTGTATTATATCCCTGTATTATCCCTATATCCTACTGTCTCTGTATTATATCCCTATATCCTACTGTCCCTGTATTATATCCCTGTATTATCCCTATATCCTACTGTCTCTGTATTATATCCCTATATCCTACTGTCCCTGTATTATATCCCTGTATTATCCCTCTATCCTACTGTCTCTGTATTATATCCCTGTATTATCCCCATATCCTACTGTCCCTGTATTATATCCCTGTATTATCCCTCTATCCTACTGTCCCTGTATTATATCCCTGTATTATCCCCATATCCTACTGTCCCTGTATTATATCCCTGTATTATCCCTCTGTCCTACTGTCCCTGTATTATATCCCTGTATTATCCCTATATCCTACTGTCCCTGTATTATACCCCTGTATTATCCCTATATCCTACTGTCCCTGTATTATATCCCTGTATTATCCCTCTATCCTACTGTCCCTGTATTATATTCCTGTATTATCCCCATATCCCACTGTCCCTGTATTATATCCCTGTATTATCCCTCTATCCTACTGTCCCTGTATTATATCCCTGTATTATCCCTCTGTCCTACTGTCCCTGTATTATATCCCTGTATTATCCCTCTGTCCTACTGTCCCTGTATTATAGCCCTGTATTATCCCTCTATCCTACTGTCCCTGTATTATATCCCTGTATTATCCCTCTATCCTACTGTCCCTGTATTATATCCCTGTATTATCCCTCTATCCTACTGTCCCTGTATTATATCCCTGTATTATCCCTCTGTCCTACTGTCCCTGTATTATATCCCTGTATTATCCCTCTATCCTACTGTCCCTGTATTATATCCCTGTATTATCCCCATATCCTACTGTCCCTGTATTATCCCTCTATCCTACTGTCCCTGTATTATATCCCTGTAGTATCCCTCTATCCTACTGTCCCTGTATTATATCCCTGTATTATCCCCATATCCTACTGTCCCTGTATTATATCCCTGTATTATCCCTATATCCTACTGTCTCTGTATTATATCCCTATATCCTACTGTCCTTTTATTATATCCCTGTATTATCCCTCTATCCTACTGTCCCTGTATTATATCCCTGTATTATCCCCATATCCTACTGTCCCTTGTATTATCCCTCTATCCTACTGTCCCTGTTTTATATCCCTGTATTATCCCTCTATCCTACTGTCCCTGTATTATATCCCTGTATTATCCCTCTATCCTACTGTCCCTGTATTATATCCCTGTATTATCCCCATATCCTACTGTCCCTGTATTATACCCCTGTATTATCCGCATATCCTACTGTCCCTGTATTATCCCTCTATCCTACTATCCCTGTATTATCCCTCTATCCTACTGTCCCTGTATTATATACCTGTATTATCCCCATATCCTACTGTCCCCGTATTATTCCTCTATCCTACTGTCCCGGTATAATATCCCTGTATTATCACCATATCCTACTGTCCCTGTATTATCCCTCTATCCTACTGTCCCTGTATTATATCCCTGTATTATCCCCATATCCTACTGTCCCTGTATTATATCCCTGTATTATCCCTCTATCTTACTGTCCTTGTATTATATCCCTGTATTATCCCTCTATCCTACTGTCCCTGTATTATATCCCTGTATTATCCCTCTATCCTACTGTCCCTGTATTATATCCCTGTATTATCCCTCTATCCTACTATCCCTGTATTATATCCCTGTATTATCCCTCTATCCTACTGTCCCTGTATTATATCCCTTTATTATCCCTATTTCCTACTGTCCCTGTATTATATCCTTGTATTATCCCTCTATCAAACTGTCCCTGTATTATATCCCTGTATTATCCCTCTATCCTACTGTCCCTGTATTATATCCCTGTATTATCCCCATATCCTACTGTCCCTGTATTATATCCCTGTATTATCCCTCTATCCTACTGTCCCTGTATTATATCCCTGTAGTATCCCTCTATCCTACTGTCCCTGTATTATATCCCTGTATTATCCCCATATCCTACTGTCCCTGTATTATATTCCTGTATTATCCCTCTATCCTACTGTCCCTGTATTATATTCCTGTATTATATCCCTCTATCCTACTGTCCCTGTATTATACCCCTGTATTATCCCTCTATCCTACTGTCCCTGTATTATACCCCTGTATTATCCCTCTATCCTACTGTCCCTGTATTATACCCCTGTATTATCCCTCTATCCTACTGTCCCTGTATTATATCCCTGTATTATCCCTATATCCTACTGTCCCTGTATTATATCCCTGTATTATCCCTCTATCCTACTGTCTCTGTATTATACTCCTGTATTATCCCTCTATCCTACTGTCCCTGTATTATATCCCTGTATTATCCCTCTATCCTACTGTCCCTGTATTATACCCCTGTATTATCCCTCTATCCTACTGTCCCTGTATTATCCCTATATCCTACTGTCCCTGTATTATATCCCTGTATTATCCCTCTATCCTACTGTCCCTGTATTATACCACTGTATTATCCCTCTATCATACTGTCCCTGTATTATACTCCTGTATTATCCCTCTATCCTACTGTCCCTGTATTATATCCCTGTATTATCCCTCTATCCTACTGTCCCTGTATTATATCCCTGTATTATCCCTCTATCTTACTGTCCCTGTATTATACCCCTGTATTATCCCTCTATCCTACTGTCCCTGTATTATATTCCTGTATTGTATCCCTCTATCCTACTGTCCCTGTATTATACCCTTGTATTATCCCTCTATCCTACTGTCCCTGTATTATATCCCTGTATTATCCCTCTATCCTACTGTCCCTGTATTATATCCCTGTATTATCCCTCTATCCTACTGTCCCTGTATTATATCCCTGTATTATCCCTCTATCCTACTGTCCCTGTATTATATCCCTTTATTATCCCTATATCCTACTGTCCCTGTATTATATCCCTGTATTATCCCTCTATCAAACTGTCCCTGTATTATATCCCTGTATTATCCCTCTATCCTACTGTCCCTGTATTATATCCCTGTATTATCCCCATATCCTACTTTCCCTGTATTATATCCCTGTATTATCCCTCTATCCTACTGTCCCTGTATTATATCCCTGTAGTATCCCTCTATCCTACTGTCCCTGTATTATATCCCTGTATTATCCCCATATCCTACTGTCCCTGTATTATATTCCTGTATTATCCCTCTATCCTACTGTCCCTGTATTATATTCCTGTATTATATCCCTCTATCCTACTGTCCCTGTATTATACCCCTGTATTATCCCTCTATCCTACTGTCCCTGTATTATATTCCTGTATTATCCCTCTATCCTACTGTCCCTGTATTATATCCCTGTATTATCCCTATATCCTACTGTCCCTGTATTATATCCCTGTATTATCCCTCTATCCTACTGTCTCTGTATTATACTCCTGTATTATCCCTCTATCCTACTGTCCCTGTATTATATCCCTGTATTATCCCTCTATCCTACTGTCCCTGTATTATCCCTCTATCCTACTATCCCTGTATTATACCCCTGTATTATCCCTCTATCCTACTGTCCCTGTATTATCCCTATATCCTACTGTCCCTGTATTATATCCCTGTATTATCCCTATATCCTACTGTCTCTGTATTATATCCCTATATCCTACTGTCCCTGTATTATATCCCTGTATTATCCCTATATCCTACTGTCTCTGTATTATATCCCTATATCCTACTGTCCCTGTATTATATCCCTGTATTATCCCTCTGTCCTACTGTCCCTGTATTATATCCCTGTATTATCCCTATATCCTACTGTCCCTGTATTATACCCCTGTATTATCCCTATATCCTACTGTCCCTGTATTATATCCCTGTATTATCCCTCTATCCTACTGTCCCTGTATTATATTCCTGTATTATCCCCATATCCCACTGTCCCTGTATTATATCCCTGTATTATCCCTCTATCCTACTGTCCCTGTATTATATCCCTGTATTATCCCTCTGTCCTACTGTCAATGTATTATATCCCTGTATTATCCCTCTGTACTACTGTCCCTGTATTATAGCCCTGTATTATCCCTCTATCCTACTGTCCCTGTATTATATCCCTGTATTATCCCTCTATCCTACTGTCCCTGTATTATATCCCTGTATTATCCCTCTATCCTACTGTCCCTGTATTATATCCCTGTATTATCCCTCTGTCCTACTGTCCCTGTATTATATCCCTGTATTATCCCTCTATCCTACTGTCCCTGTATTATATCCCTGTATTATCCCCATATCCTACTGTCCCTGTATTATCCCTCTATCCTACTGTCCCTGTATTATATCCCTGTAGTATCCCTCTATCCTACTGTCCCTGTATTATATCCCTGTATTATCCCCATATCCTACTGTCCCTGTATTATCCCTCTATCCTACTGTCCCTGTATTATATCCCTGTAGTATCCCTCTATCCTACTGTCCCTGTATTATATCCCTGTATTATCCCCATATCCTACTGTCCCTGTATTATACCCCTGTATTATCCGCATATCCTACTGTCCCTGTATTATATCTCTATCCTACTGTCCCTGTATTATATCCCTGTATTATCCCTCTATCCTACTGTCCCTGTATTATATCCCTGTATTATCCCCATATCCTACTGTCCCTGTATTATCCCTCTATCCTACTGTCCCTGTTTTATATCCCTGTATTATCCCTCTATCCTACTGTCCCTGTATTATATCCCTGTATTATCCCTCTATCCTACTGTCCCTGTATTATATCCCTGTATTATCCTCATATCCTTCTGTCCCTGTATTATACCCCTGTATTATCCGCATATCCTACTGTCCCTGTATTATTCCTCTATCCTACTATCCCTGTATTATCCCTCTATCCTACTATACCTGTATTATCCCCATATCCTACTGTCCCCGTATTATTCCTCTATCCTACTGTCCCGGTATAATATCCCTGTATTATCACCATATCCTACTGTCCCTGTATTATCCCTCTATCCTACTGTCCCTGTATTATATCCCTGTATTATCCCCATATCCTACTGTCCCTGTATTATATCCCTGTATTATCCCTCTATCTTACTGTCCTTGTATTATATCCCTGTATTATCCCTCTATCCTACTGTCCCTGTATTATATCCCTGTATTATCCCTCTATCCTACTGTCCCTGTATTATATCCCTGTATTATCCCTCTATCCTACTATCCCTGTATTATATCCCTGTATTATCCCTCTATCCTACTGTCCCTGTATTATATCCCTTTATTATCCCTATATCCTACTGTCCCTGTATTATATCCCTGTATTATCCCTCTATCAAACTGTCCCTGT
This sequence comes from Pseudophryne corroboree, assembly GCF_028390025.1. Taxonomy (NCBI): domain Eukaryota; kingdom Metazoa; phylum Chordata; class Amphibia; order Anura; family Myobatrachidae; genus Pseudophryne; species Pseudophryne corroboree. The sequence continues at coordinate 3,737,415 of NC_086447.1, read as the reverse complement.
ATTATATCCCTGTATTATCCCTCTATCCTACTGTCCCTGTATTATATCCCTGTATTATCCCTCTATCCTACTGTCCCTGTATTATATCCCTGTAGTATCCCTCTATCCTACTGTCCCTGTATTATATCCCTGTATTATCCCCATATCCTACTGTCCCTGTATTATATTCCTGTATTATCCCTCTATCCTACTGTCCCTGTATTATATTCCTGTATTATATCCCTCTATCCTACTGTCCCTGTATTATACCCCTGTATTATCCCTCTATCCTACTGTCCCTGTATTATACCCCTGTATTATCCCTCTATCCTACTGTCCCTGTATTATACTCCTGTATTATCCCTCTATCCTACTGTCCCTGTATTATATCCCTGTATTATCCCTATATCCTACTGTCCCTGTATTATATCCCTGTATTATCCCTCTATCCTACTGTCTCTGTATTATACTCCTGTATTATCCCTCTATCCTACTGTCCCTGTATTATATCCCTGTATTATCCCTCTATCCTACTGTCCCTGTATTATCCCTCTATCCTACTGTCCCTGTATTATACCCCTGTATTATCCCTCTATCCTACTGTCCTTGTATTATCCCTCTATCCTACTGTCCCTGTATTATATTCCTGTATTATCCCTCTATCCTACTGTCCCTGTATTATATCCCTGTATTATCCCTATATCCTACTGTCCCTGTATTATATCCCTGTATTATCCCTCTATCCTACTGTCTCTGTATTATACTCCTGTATTATCCCTCTATCCTACTGTCCCTGTATTATATCCCTGTATTATCCCTCTATCCTACTGTCCCTGTATTATCCCTCTATCCTACTGTCCCTGTATTATACCCCTGTATTATCCCTCTATCCTACTGTCCCTGTATTATCCCTATATCCTACTGTCCCTGTATTATATCCCTGTATTATCCCTATATCCTACTGTCTCTGTATTATATCCCTATATCCTACTGTCCCTGTATTATATCCCTGTATTATCCCTATATCCTACTGTCTCTGTATTATATCCCTATATCCTACTGTCCCTGTATTATATCCCTGTATTATCCCTATATCCTACTGTCTCTGTATTATATCCCTATATCCTACTGTCCCTGTATTATATCCCTGTATTATCCCTCTATCCTACTGTCCCTGTATTATATCCCTGTATTATCCCCATATCCTGCTGTCCCTGTATTATATCCCTGTATTATCCCTCTATCCTACTGTCCCTGTATTATATCCCTGTATTATCCCCATATCCTACTGTCCCTGTATTATATCCCTGTATTATCCCTCTGTCCTACTGTCCCTGTATTATATCCCTGTATTATCCCTATATCCTACTGTCCCTGTATTATACCCCTGTATTATCCCTATATCCTACTGTCCCTGTATTATATCCCTGTAATATCCCTCTATCCTACTGTCCCTGTATTATATTCCTGTATTATCCCCATATCCCACTGTCCCTGTATTATATCCCTGTATTATCCCTCTATCCTACTGTCCCTGTATTATATCCCTGTATTATCCCTCTGTCCTACTGTCCCTGTATTATATCCCTGTATTATCCCTCTGTCCTACTGTCCCTGTATTATAGCCCTGTATTATCCCTCTATCCTACTGTCCCTGTATTATATCCCTGTATTATCCCTCTATCCTACTGTCCCTGTATTATATCCCTGTATTATCCCTCTGTCCTACTGTCCCTGTATTATATCCCTGTATTATCCCTCTATCCTACTGTCCCTGTATTATATCCCTGTATTATCCCCATATCCTACTGTCCCTGTATTATCCCTCTATCCTACTGTCCCTGTATTATATCCCTGTAGTATCCCTCTATCCTACTGTCCCTGTATTATATCCCTGTATTATCCCCATATCCTACTGTCCCTGTATTATACCCCTGTATTATCCGCATATCCTACTGTCCCTGTATTATACCTCTATCCTACTGTCCCTGTATTATATCCCTGTATTATCCCTCTATCCTACTGTCCCTGTATTATATCCCTGTATTATCCCCATATCCTACTGTCCCTGTATTATCCCTCTATCCTACTGTCCCTGTTTTATATCCCTGTATTATCCCTCTATCCTACTGTCCCTGTATTATATCCCTGTATTATCCCTCTATCCTACTGTCCCTGTATTATATCCCTGTATTATCCCCATATCCCACTGGCCCTGTATTATACCCCTGTATTATCCGCATATCCTACTGTCCCTGTATTATCCCTCTATCCTACTATCCCTGTATTATATCCCTGTATTATCCCTCTATCCTACTATACCTGTATTATCCCCATATCCTACTGTCCCCGTATTATTCCTCTATCCTACTGTCCCGGTATAATATCCCTGTATTATCACCATATCCTACTGTCCCTGTATTATCCCTCTATCCTACTGTCCCTGTATTATATCCCTGTATTATCCCCATATCCTACTGTCCCTGTATTATATCCCTGTATTATCCCTCTATCTTACTGTCCTTGTATTATATCCCTGTATTATCCCTCTATCCTACTGTCCCTGTATTATATCCCTGTATTATCCCTCTATCCTACTGTCCCTGTATTATATCCCTGTATTATCCCTCTATCCTACTATCCCTGTATTATATCCCTGTATTATCCCTCTATCCTACTGTCCCTGTATTATATCCCTTTATTATCCCTATATCCTACTGTCCCTGTATTATATCCCTGTATTATCCCTCTATCAAACTGTCCCTGTATTTATATCCCTGTATTATCCCTGTATCCTACTGTCCCTGTATTATATCCCTGTATTATCCCCATATCCTACTGTCCCTGTATTATATCCCTGTATTATCCCTCTATCCTACTGTCCCTGTATTATATCCCTGTAGTATCCCTCTATCCTACTGTCCCTGTATTATATCCCTGTATTATCCCTCTATCCTACTGTCCCTGTATTATATTCCTGTATTATATCCCTCTATCCTACTGTCCCTGTATTATACCCCTGTATTATCCCTCTATCCTACTGTCCCTGTATTATACCCCTGTATTATCCCTCTATCCTACTGTCCCTGTATTATATCCCTGTATTATCCCTATATCCTACTGTCCCTGTATTATATCCCTGTATTATCCCTATATCCTACTGTCCCTGTATTATATCCCTGTATTATCCCTCTATCCTACTGTCTCTGTATTATACTCCTGTATTATCCCTCTATCCTACTGTCCCTGTATTATATCCCTGTATTATCCCTCTATCCTACTGTCCCTGTATTATCCCTCTATCCTACTGTCCCTGTATTATACCCCTGTATTATCCGCATATCCTACTGTCCCTGTATTATCCCTCTATCCTACTATCCCTGTATTATCCCTCTATCCTACTATACCTGTATTATCCCCATATCCTACTGTCCCCGTATTATTCCTCTATCCTACTGTCCCGGTATAATATCCCTGTATTATCACCATATCCTACTGTCCCTGTATTATCCCTCTATCCTACTGTCCCTGTATTATATCCCTGTATTATCCCCATATCCTACTGTCCCTGTATTATATCCCTGTATTATCCCTCTATCTTACTGTCCTTGTATTATATCCCTGTATTATCCCTCTATCCTACTGTCCCTGTATTATATCCCTGTATTATCCCTCTATCCTACTGTCCCTGTATTATATCCCTGTATTATCCCTCTATCCTACTATCCCTGTATTATATCCCTGTATTATCCCTCTATCCTACTGTCCCTGTATTATATCCCTTTATTATCCCTATATCCTACTGTCCCTGTATTATATTCCTGTATTATCCCTCTATCAAACTGTCCCTGTATTATATCCCTGTATTATCCCTCTATCCTACTGTCCCTGTATTATATCACTGTATTATCCCCATATCCTACTGTCCCTGTATTATATCCCTGTATTATCCCTCTATCCTACTGTCCCTGTATTATATCCCTGTAGTATCCCTCTATCCTACTGTCCCTGTATTATATCCCTGTATTATCCCCATATCCTACTGTCCCTGTATTATATTCCTGTATTATCCCTCTATCCTACTGTCCCTGTATTATATTCCTGTATTATATCCCTCTATCCTACTGTCCCTGTATTATACCCCTGTATTATCCCTCTATCCTACTGTCCCTGTATTATACTCCTGTATTATCCCTCTATCCTACTGTCCCTGTATTATATCCCTGTATTATCCCTATATCCTACTGTCCCTGTATTATATCCCTGTATTATCCCTCTATCCTACTGTCTCTGTATTATACTCCTGTATTATCCCTCTATCCTACTGTCCCTGTATTATATCCCTGTATTATCCCTCTATCCTGCTGTCCCTGTATTATCCCTCTATCCTACTGTCCCTGTATTATACCCCTGTATTATCCCTCTATCCTACTGTCCCTGTATTATCCCTCTATCCTACTGTCCCTGTATTATATTCCTGTATTATCCCTCTATCCTACTGTCCCTGTATTATATCCCTGTATTATCCCTATATCCTACTGTCCCTGTATTATATCCCTGTATTATCCCTCTATCCTACTGTCTCTGTATTATACTCCTGTATTATCCCTCTATCCTACTGTCCCTGTATTATATCCCTGTATTATCCCTCTATCCTACTGTCCCTGTATTATCCCTCTATCCTACTGTCCCTGTATTATACCCCTGTATTATCCCTCTATCCTACTGTCCCTGTATTATCCCTATATCCTACTGTCCCTGTATTATATCCCTGTATTATCCCTATATCCTACTGTCTCTGTATTATATCCCTATATCCTACTGTCCCTGTATTATATCCCTGTATTATCCCTATATCCTACTGTCTCTGTATTATATCCCTATATCCTACTGTCCCTGTATTATATCCCTGTATTATCCCTATATCCTACTGTCTCTGTATTATTTCCCTATATCCTACTGTCCCTGTATTATATCCCTGTATTATCCCTCTATCCTACTGTCCCTGTATTATATCCCTGTATTATCCCCATATCCTGCTGTCCCTGTATTATATCCCTGTATTATCCCTCTATCCTACTGTCCCTGTATTATATCCCTGTATTATCCCCATATCCTACTGTCCCTGTATTATATCCCTGTATTATCCCTCTGTCCTACTGTCCCTGTATTATATCCCTGTATTATCCCTATATCCTACTGTCCCTGTATTATACCCCTGTATTATCCCTATATCCTACTGTCCCTGTATTATATCCCTGTATTATATCCCTCTATCCTACTGTCCCTGTATTATATTCCTGTATTATCCCCATATCCCACTGTCCCTGTATTATATCCCTGTATTATCCCTCTATCCTACTGTCCCTGTATTATATCCCTGTATTATCCCTCTGTCCTACTGTCCCTGTATTATATCCCTGTATTATCCCTCTGTCCTACTGTCCCTGTATTATAGCCCTGTATTATCCCTCTATCCTACTGTCCCTGTATTATATCCCTGTATTATCCCTCTATCCTACTGTCCCTGTATTATATCCCTGTATTATCCCTCTATCCTACTGTCCCTGTATTATATCCCTGTATTATCCCTCTGTCCTACTGTCCCTGTATTATATCCCTGTATTATCCCTCTATCCTACTGTCCCTGTATTATATCCCTGTATTATCCCCATATCCTACTGTCCCTGTATTATCCCTCTATCCTACTGTCCCTGTATTATATCCCTGTAGTATCCCTCTATCCTACTGTCCCTGTATTATATCCCTGTATTATCCCCATATCCTACTGTCCCTGTATTATACCCCTGTATTATCCGCATATCCTACTGTCCCTGTATTATATCCCTGTATTATCCCCATATCCTACTGTCCCTGTATTATCCCTCTATCCTACTGTCCCTGTTTTATATCCCTGTATTATCCCTCTATCCTACTGTCCCTGTATTATATCCCTGTATTATCCCCATATCCCACTGTCCCTGTATTATACCCCTGTATTATCCGCATATCCTACTGTCCCTGTATTATCCCTCTATCCTACTATCCCTGTATTATATCCCTGTATTATCCCTCTATCCTACTATACCTGTATTATCCCCATATCCTACTGTCCCCGTATTATTCCTCTATCCTACTGTCCCGGTATAATATCCCTGTATTATCACCATATCCTACTGTCCCTGTATTATCCCTCTATCCTACTGTCCCTGTATTATATCCCTGCATTATCCCCATATCCTACTGTCCCTGTATTATATCCCTGTATTATCCCTCTATCTTACTGTCCTTGTATTATATCCCTGTATTATCCCTCTATCCTACTGTCCCTGTATTATATCCCTGTATTATCCCTCTATCCTACTGTCCCTGTATTATATCCCTGTATTATCCCTCTATCCTACTATCCCTGTATTATCCCTCTATCCTACTGTCCCTGTATTATATCCCTTTATTATCCCTATATCCTACTGTCCCTGTATTATATCCCTGTATTATCCCTCTATCAAACTGTCCCTGTATTATATCCCTGTATTATCCCTCTATCCTACTGTCCCTGTATTATATCCCTGTATTATCCCCATATCCTACTGTCCCTGTATTATATCCCTGTATTATCCCTCTATCCTACTGTCCCTGTATTATATCCCTGTAGTATCCCTCTATCCTACTGTCCCTGTATTATATCTCTGTATTATCCCCATATCCTACTGTCCCTGTATTATATTCCTGTATTATCCCTCTATCCTACTGTCCCTGTATTATATTCCTGTATTATATCCCTCTATCCTACTGTCCCTGTATTATACCCCTGTATTATCCCTCTATCCTACTGTCCCTGTATTATACCCCTGTATTATCCCTCTATCCTACTGTCCCTGTATTATACTCCTGTATTATCCCTCTATCCTACTGTCCCTGTATTATATCCCTGTATTATGCCTATATCCTACTGTCCCTGTATTATATCCCTGTATTATCCCTCTATCCTACTGTCTCTGTATTATACTCCTGTATTATCCCTCTATCCTACTGTCCCTGTATTATATCCCTGTATTATCCCTCTATCCTACTGTCCCTGTATTATCCCTCTAGCCTACTGTCCCTGTATTATACCCCTGTATTATCCCTCTATCCTACTGTCCCTGTATTATCCCTATATCCTACTGTCCCTGTATTATATCCCTGTATTATCCCTCTATCCTACTGTCCCTGTATTATACCACTGTATTATCCCTCTATCCTACTGTCCCTGTATTATACTCCTGTATTATCCCTCTATCCTACTGTCTCTGTATTATATCCCTGTATTATCCCTCTATCCTACTGTCCCTGTATTATATCCCTGTATTATCCCTCTATCTTACTGTCCCTGTATTATACCCCTGTATTATCCCTCTATCCTACTGTCCCTGTATTATATTCCTGTATTGTATCCCTCTATCCTACTGTCTTTGTATTATATCCCTGTATTATCCCCATATCCTACTGTCCCTGTATTATATCCCTGTATTATCCCTCTGTCCTACTGTCCCTGTATTATATCCCTGTATTATCCCTATATCATACTGTCCCTGTATTATACCCCTGTATTATCCCTATATCCTACTGTCCCTGTATTATATCCCTGTATTATCCCTCTATCCTACTGTCCCTGTATTATATTCCTGTATTATCCCCATATCCCACTGTCCCTGTATTATATCCCTGTATTATCCCTCTATCCTACTGTCCCTGTATTATATCCCTGTATTATCCCTCTGTCCTACTGTCCCTGTATTATATCCCTGTATTATCTCTCTGTCCTACTGTCCCTGTATTATAGCCCTGTATTATCCCTCTATCCTACTGTCCCTGTATTATATCCCTGTATTATCCCTCTATCCTACTGTCCCTGTATTATATCCCTGTATTATCCCTCTATCCTACTGTCCCTGTATTATATCCCTGTATTATCCCTCTGTCCTACTGTCCCTGTATTATATCCCTGTATTATCCCTCTATCCTACTGTCCCTGTATTATATCCCTGTATTATCCCTCTGTCCTACTGTCCCTGTATTATATCCCTGTATTATCCCTCTGTCCTACTGTCCCTGTATTATATCCCTGTATTATCCCCATATCCTACTGTCCCTGTATTATATCCCTGTATTATCCCTCTATCCTACTGTCCCTGTATTATATCCCTGTAGTATCCCTCTATCCTACTGTCCCTGTATTATATCCCTGTATTATCCCTCTATCCTACTGTCCCTGTATTATACCCCTGTATTATCCCTCTATCCTACTGTCCCTGTATTATACCCCTGTATTATCCCTCTATCCTACTGTCCCTGTATTATATCCCTGTATTATCCCTATATCCTACTGTCCCTGTATTATATCCCTGTATTATCCCTATATCCTACTGTCCCTGTATTATATCCCTGTATTATCCCTCTGTCCTACTGTCCCTGTATTATATCCCTGTATTATCCCTCTGTCCTACTGTCCCTGTATTATATCCCTGTATTATCCCTCTATCCTACTGTCCCTGTATTATATCCCTGTAGTATCCCTCTATCCTACTGTCCCTGTATTATATCCCTGTATTATCCCTCTATCCTACTGTCCCTGTATTATATTCCTGTATTATATCCCTCTATCCTACTGTCCCTGTATTATACCCCTGTATTATCCCTCTATCCTACTGTCCCTGTATTATACCCCTGTATTATCCCTCTATCCTACTGTCCCTGTATTATATCCCTGTATTATCCCTATATCCTACTGTCCCTGTATTATATCCCTGTATTATCCCTATATCCTACTGTCCCTGTATTATATCCCTGTATTATCCCTCTATCCTACTGTCTCTGTATTATACTCCTGTATTATCCCTCTATCCTACTGTCCCTGTATTATATCCCTGTATTATCCCTCTATCCTACTGTCCCTGTATTATCCCTCTATCCTACTGTCCCTGTATTATACCCCTGTATTATCCGCATATCCTACTGTCCCTGTATTATCCCTCTATCCTACTATCCCTGTATTATCCCTCTATCCTACTATACCTGTATTATCCCCATATCCTACTGTCCCCGTATTATTCCTCTATCCTACTGTCCCGGTATAATATCCCTGTATTATCACCATATCCTACTGTCCCTGTATTATCCCTCTATCCTACTGTCCCTGTATTATATCCCTGTATTATCCCCATATCCTACTGTCCCTGTATTATATCCCTGTATTATCCCTCTATCTTACTGTCCTTGTATTATATCCCTGTATTATCCCTCTATCCTACTGTCCCTGTATTATATCCCTGTATTATCCCTCTATCCTACTGTCCCTGTATTATATCCCTGTATTATCCCTCTATCCTACTATCCCTGTATTATATCCCTGTATTATCCCTCTATCCTACTGTCCCTGTATTATATCCCTTTATTATCCCTATATCCTACTGTCCCTGTATTATATCCCTGTATTATCCCTCTATCAAACTGTCCCTGTATTATATCCCTGTATTATCCCTCTATCCTACTGTCCCTGTATTATATCCCTGTATTATCCCCATATCCTACTGTCCCTGTATTATATCCCTGTATTATCCCTCTATCCTACTGTCCCTGTATTATATCCCTGTAGTATCCCTCTATCCTACTGTCCCTGTATTATATCCCTGTATTATCCCCATATCCTACTGTCCCTGTATTATATTCCTGTATTATCCCTCTATCCTACTGTCCCTGTATTATATTCCTGTATTATATCCCTCTATCCTACTGTCCCTGTATTATACCCCTGTATTATCCCTCTATCCTACTGTCCCTGTATTATACTCCTGTATTATCCCTCTATCCTACTGTCCCTGTATTATATCCCTGTATTATCCCTATATCCTACTGTCCCTGTATTATATCCCTGTATTATCCCTCTATCCTACTGTCTCTGTATTATACTCCTGTATTATCCCTCTATCCTACTGTCCCTGTATTATATCCCTGTATTATCCCTCTATCCTACTGTCCCTGTATTATCCCTCTATCCTACTGTCCCTGTATTATACCCCTGTATTATCCCTCTATCCTACTGTCCCTGTATTATCCCTCTATCCTACTGTCCCTGTATTATATTCCTGTATTATCCCTCTATCCTACTGTCCCTGTATTATATTCCTGTATTATCCCTATATCCTACTGTCCCTGTATTATATCCCTGTATTATCCCTCTATCCTACTGTCTCTGTATTATACTCCTGTATTATCCCTCTATCCTACTGTCCCTGTATTATATCCCTGTATTATCCCTCTATCCTACTGTCCCTGTATTATCCCTCTATCCTACTGTCCCTGTATTATACCCCTGTATTATCCCTCTATCCTACTGTCCCTGTATTATCCCTATATCCTACTGTCCCTGTATTATATCCCTGTATTATCCCTATATCCTACTGTCTCTGTATTATATCCCTATATCCTACTGTCCCTGTATTATATCCCTGTATTATCCCTATATCCTACTGTCTCTGTATTATATCCCTATATCCTACTGTCCCTGTATTATATCCCTGTATTATCCCTATATCCTACTGTCTCTGTATTATTTCCCTATATCCTACTGTCCCTGTATTATATCCCTGTATTATCCCTCTATCCTACTGTCCCTGTATTATATCCCTGTATTATCCCCATATCCTGCTGTCCCTGTATTATATCCCTGTATTATCCCTCTATCCTACTGTCCCTGTATTATATCCCTGTATTATCCCCATATCCTACTGTCCCTGTATTATATCCCTGTATTATCCCTCTGTCCTACTGTCCCTGTATTATATCCCTGTATTATCCCTATATCCTACTGTCCCTGTATTATACCCCTGTATTATCCCTATATCCTACTGTCCCTGTATTATATCCCTGTATTATATCCCTCTATCCTACTGTCCCTGTATTATATTCCTGTATTATCCCCATATCCCACTGTCCCTGTATTATATCCCTGTATTATCCCTCTATCCTACTGTCCCTGTATTATATCCCTGTATTATCCCTCTGTCCTACTGTCCCTGTATTATATCCCTGTATTATCCCTCTGTCCTACTGTCCCTGTATTATAGCCCTGTATTATCCCTCTATCCTACTGTCCCTGTATTATATCCCTGTATTATCCCTCTATCCTACTGTCCCTGTATTATATCCCTGTATTATCCCTCTATCCTACTGTCCCTGTATTATATCCCTGTATTATCCCTCTGTCCTACTGTCCCTGTATTATATCCCTGTATTATCCCTCTATCCTACTGTCCCTGTATTATATCCCTGTATTATCCCCATATCCTACTGTTCCTGTATTATCCCTCTATCCTACTGTCCCTGTATTATATCCCTGTAGTATCCCTCTATCCTACTGTCCCTGTATTATATCCCTGTATTATCCCCATATCCTACTGTCCCTGTATTATACCCCTGTATTTTCCGCATATCCTACTGTCCCTGTATTATATCCCTGTATTATCCCCATATCCTACTGTCCCTGTATTATCCCTCTATCCTACTGTCCCTGTTTTATATCCCTGTATTATCCCTCTATCCTACTGTCCCTGTATTATATCCCTGTATTATCCCCATATCCCACTGTCCCTGTATTATACCCCTGTATTATCCGCATATCCTACTGTCCCTGTATTATCCCTCTATCCTACTATCCCTGTATTATATCCCTGTATTATCCCTCTATCCTACTATACCTGTATTATCCCCATATCCTACTGTCCCCGTATTATTCCTCTATCCTACTGTACCGGTATAATATCCCTGTATTATCACCATATCCTACTGTCCCTGTATTATCCCTCTATCCTACTGTCCCTGTATTATATCCCTGTATTATCCCCATATCCTACTGTCCCTGTATTATATCCCTGTATTATCCCTCTATCTTACTGCCCTTGTATTATATCCCTGTATTATCCCTCTATCCTACTGTCCCTGTATTATATCCCTGTATTATCCCTCTATCCTACTGTCCCTGTATTATATCCCTGTATTATCCCTCTATCCTACTATCCCTGTATTATCCCTCTATCCTACTGTCCCTGTATTATATCCCTTTATTATCCCTATATCCTACTGTCCCTGTATTATATCCCTGTATTATCCCTCTATCAAACTGTCCCTGTATTATATCCCTGTATTATCCCTCTATCCTACTGTCCCTGTATTATATCCCTGTATTATCCCCATATCCTACTGTCCCTGTATTATATCCCTGTATTATCCCTCTATCCTACTGTCCCTGTATTATATCCCTGTAGTATCCCTCTATCCTACTGTCCCTGTATTATATCCCTGTATTATCCCCATATCCTACTGTCCCTGTATTATATTCCTGTATTATCCCTCTATCCTACTGTCCCTGTATTATATTCCTGTATTATATCCCTCTATCCTACTGTCCCTGTATTATACCCCTGTATTATCCCTCTATCCTACTGTCCCTGTATTATACCCCTGTATTATCCCTCTATCCTACTGTCCCTGTATTATACTCCTGTATTATCCCTCTATCCTACTGTCCCTGTATTATATCCCTGTATTATGCCTATATCCTACTGTCCCTGTATTATATCCCTGTATTATCCCTCTATCCTACTGTCTCTGTATTATACTCCTGTATTATCCCTCTATCCTACTGTCCCTGTATTATATCCCTGTATTATCCCTCTATCCTACTGTCCCTGTATTATCCCTCTAGCCTACTGTCCCTGTATTATACCCCTGTATTATCCCTCTATCCTACTGTCCCTGTATTATCCCTATATCCTACTGTCCCTGTATTATATCCCTGTATTATCCCTCTATCCTACTGTCCCTGTATTATACCACTGTATTATCCCTCTATCCTACTGTCCCTGTATTATACTCCTGTATTATCCCTCTATCCTACTGTCTCTGTATTATATCCCTGTATTATCCCTCTATCCTACTGTCCCTGTATTATATCCCTGTATTATCCCTCTATCTTACTGTCCCTGTATTATACCCCTGTATTATCCCTCTATCCTACTGTCCCTGTATTATATTCCTGTATTGTATCCCTCTATCCTACTGTCTTTGTATTATATCCCTGTATTATCCCCATATCCTACTGTCCCTGTATTATATCCCTGTATTATCCCTCTGTCCTACTGTCCCTGTATTATATCCCTGTATTATCCCTATATCATACTGTCCCTGTATTATACCCCTGTATTATCCCTATATCCTACTGTCCCTGTATTATATCCCTGTATTATCCCTCTATCCTACTGTCCCTGTATTATATTCCTGTATTATCCCCATATCCCACTGTCCCTGTATTATATCCCTGTATTATCCCTCTATCCTACTGTCCCTGTATTATATCCCTGTATTATCCCTCTGTCCTACTGTCCCTGTATTATATCCCTGTATTATCTCTCTGTCCTACTGTCCCTGTATTATAGCCCTGTATTATCCCTCTATCCTACTGTCCCTGTATTATATCCCTGTATTATCCCTCTATCCTACTGTCCCTGTATTATATCCCTGTATTATCCCTCTATCCTACTGTCCCTGTATTATATCCCTGTATTATCCCTCTGTCCTACTGTCCCTGTATTATATCCCTGTATTATCCCTCTATCCTACTGTCCCTGTATTATATCCCTGTATTATCCCCATATCCTACTGTCCCTGTATTATCCCTCTATCCTACTGTCCCTGTATTATATCCCTGTAGTATCCCTCTATCCTACTGTCCCTGTATTATATCCCTGTATTATCCCCATATCCTACTGTCCCTGTATTATATCCCTGTATTATCCCTATATCCTACTGTCTCTGTATTATATCCCTATATCCTACTGTCCCTGTATTATATCCCTGTATTATCCCTCTATCCTACTGTCCCTGTATTATATCCCTGTATTATCCCCATATCCTACTGTCCCTGTATTATCCCTCTATCCTACTGTCCCTGTTTTATATCCCTGTATTATCCCTCTATCCTACTGTCCCTGTATTATATCCCTGTATTATCCCTCTATCCTACTGTCCCTGTATTATATCCCTGTATTATCCCCATATCCTACTGTCCCTGTATTATACCCCTGTATTATCCGCATATCCTACTGTCCCTGTATTATCCCTCTATCCTACTATCCCTGTATTATATCCCTGTATTATCCCTCTGTCCTACTGTCCCTGTATTATATCCCTGTATTATCCCTCTGTCCTACTGTCCCTGTATTATAGCCCTGTATTATCCCTCTATCCTACTGTCCCTGTATTATATCCCTTTATTATCCCTCTATCCTACTGTCCCTGTATTATATCCCTGTATTAGCCCTCTGTCCTACTGTCCCTGTATTATATCCCTGTATTATCCCTCTATCCTACTGTCCCTGTATTATATCCCTGTATTATCCCCATATCCTACTGTCCCTGTATTATCCCTCTATCCTACTGTCCCTGTATTATATCCATGTTGTATCCCTCTATCCTACTGTCCCTGTATTATATCCCTGTATTATCCCCATATCCTACTGTCCCTGTATTATACCCCTGTATTATCCGCATATCCTACTGTCCCTGTATTATCCCTCTATCCTACTGTCCCTGTATTATATCCCTGTATTATCCCTCTATCCTACTGTCCCTGTATTATATCCCTGTATTATCCCCATATCCTACTGTCCCTGTATTATCCCTCTATCCTACTGTCCCTGTTTTATATCCCTGTTTTATCCCTCTATCCTACTGTCCCTGTATTATATCCCTGTATTATCCCCATATCCTACTGTCCCTGTATTATACCCCTGTATTATCCGCATATCCTACTGTCCCTGTATTATCCCTCTATCCTACTGTCCCTGTATTATCCCTCTATCCTACTGTCCCTGTATTATATACCTGTATTATCCCCATATCCTACTGTCCCTGTATTATCCCTCTATCCTACTGTCCCGGTATAATATCCCTGTATTATCACCATATCCTACTGTCCCTGTATTATCCCTCTATCCTACTGTCCCTGTATTATATCCCTGTATTATCCCCATATCCTACTGTCCCTGTATTATATCCCTGTATTATCCCTCTATCTTACTGTCCTTGTATTATATCCCTGTATTATCCCCATATCCTACTGTCCCTGTATTATATCCCTGTATTATCCCTATATCCTACTGTCTCTGTATTATATCCCTATATCCTACTGTCCCTGTATTATATCCCTGTATTATCCCTCTATCCTACTGTCCCTGTATTATATCCCTGTATTATCCCCATATCCTACTGTCCCTGTATTATCCCTCTATCCTACTGTCCCTGTATTATATCCCTGTATTATCCCTCTATCCTACTGTCCCTGTATTATATCCCTGTATTATCCCTCTGTCCTACTGTCCCTGTATTATATCCCTGTATTATCCCTCTATCCTACTGTCCCTGTATTATATCCCTGTATTATCCCCATATCCTACTGTCCCTGTATTATCCCTCTATCCTACTGTCCCTGTATTATATCCCTGTAGTATCCCTCTATCCTACTGTCCCTGTATTATATCCCTGTATTATCCCCATATCCTACTGTCCCTGTATTATATCCCTGTATTATCCCTATATCCTACTGTCTCTGTATTATATCCCTATATCCTACTGTCCCTGTATTATCCCTCTATCCTACTGTCCCTGTATTATATCCCTGTATTATCCCCATATCCTACTGTCCCTGTATTATCCCTCTATCCTACTGTCCCTGTTTTATATCCCTGTATTATCCCTCTATCCTACTGTCCCTGTATTATATCCCTGTATTATCCCTCTATCCTACTGTCCCTGTATTATATCCCTGTATTATCCCCATATCCTACTGTCCCTGTATTATACCCCTGTATTATCCGCATATCCTACTGTCCCTGTATTATCCCTCTATCCTACTATCCCTGTATTATATCCCTGTATTATCCCTCTGTCCTACTGTCCCTGTATTATATCCCTGTATTATCCCTCTGTCCTACTGTCCCTGTATTATAGCCCTGTATTATCCCTCTATCCTACTGTCCCTGTATTATATCCCATTTATTATCCCTCTATCCTACTGTCCGTGTATTATATCCCTGTATTAGCCCTCTGTCCTACTGTCCCTGTATTATATCCCTGTATTATCCCTCTATCCTACTGTCCCTGTATTATATCCCTGTATTATCCCCATATCCTACTGTCCCTGTATTATCCCTCTATCCTACTGTCCCTGTATTATATCCATGTTGTATCCCTCTATCCTACTGTCCCTGTATTATATCCCTGTATTATCCCCATATCCTACTGTCACTGTATTATACCCCTGTATTATCCGCATATCCTACTGTCCCTGTATTATCCCTCTATCCTACTGTCCCTGTATTATATCCCTGTATTATCCCTCTATCCTACTGTCCCTGTATTATATCCCTGTATTATCCCCATATCCTACTGTCCCTGTATTATCCCTCTATCCTACTGTCCCTGTTTTATATCCCTGTATTATCCCTCTATCCTACTGTCCCTGTATTATATCCCTGTATTATCCCCATATCCTACTGTCCCTGTATTATACCCCTGTATTATCCGCATATCCTACTGTCCCTGTATTATCCCTCTATCCTACTGTCCCTGTATTATCCCTCTATCCTACTGTCCCTGTATTATATACCTGTATTATCCCCATATCCTACTGTCCCTGTATTATCCCTCTATCCTACTGTCCCGGTATAATATCCCTGTATTATCACCATATCCTACTGTCCCTGTATTATCCCTCTATCCTACTGTCCCTGTATTATATCCCTGTATTATCCCCATATCCTACTGTCCCTGTATTATATCCCTGTATTATCCCTCTATCTTACTGTCCTTGTATTATATCCCTGTATTATCCCTCTATCCTACTGTCCCTGTATTATATCCCTGTATTATCCCTCTATCCTACTGTCCCTGTATTATATCCCTGTATTATCCCTCTATCCTACTATCCCTGTATTATATCCCTGTATTATCCCTCTATCCTACTGTCCCTGTATTATATCCCTTTATTATCCCTATATCCTACTGTCCCTGTGTTATATCCCTGTATTATCCCTCTATCAAACTGTCCCTGTATTATATCCCTGTATTATCCCTCTATCCTACTGTCCCTGTATTATATCCCTGTATTATCCCCATATCCTACTGTCCCTGTATTATATCCCTGTATTATCCCTCTATCCTACTGTCCCTGTATTATATCCCTGTAGTATCCCTCTATCCTACTGTCCCTGTATTATATCCCTGTATTATCCCCATATCCTACTGTCCCTGTATTATATTCCTGTATTATCCCTCTATCCTACTGTCCCTGTATTATATTCCTGTATTATATCCCTCTATCCTACTGTCCCTGTATTATACCCCTGTATTATCCCTCTATCCTACTGTCCCTGTATTATATTCCTGTATTATCCCTCTATCCTACTGTCCCTGTATTATATCCCTGTATTATCCCTATATCCTACTGTCCCTGTATTATATCCCTGTATTATCCCTCTATCCTACTGTCTCTGTATTATACTCCTGTATTATCCCTCTATCCTACTGTCCCTGTATTATATCCCTGTATTATCCCTCTATCCTACTGTCCCTGTATTATCCCTCTATCCTACTGTCCCTGTATTATACCCCTGTATTATCCCTCTATCCTACTGTCCCTGTATTATCCCTATATCCTACTGTCCCTGTATTATATCCCTGTATTGTCCCTATATCCTACTGTCTCTGTATTATATCCCTATATCCTACTGTCCCTGTATTATATCCCTGTATTATCCCTAATCCTACTGTCTCTGTATTATATCCCTATATCCTACTGTCCCTGTATTATATCCCTGTATTATCCCTCTATCCTACTGTCTCTGTATTATATCCCTGTATTATCCCCATATCCTACTGTCCCTGTATTATATCCCTGTATTATCCCTCTATCCTACTGTCCCTGTATTATATCCCTGTATTATCCCCATATCCTACTGTCCCTGTATTATATCCCTGTATTATCCCTCTGTCCTACTGTCCCTGTATTATATCCCTGTATTATCCCTATATCCTACTGTCCCTGTATTATACCCCTGTATTATCCCTATATCCTACTATCCCTGTATTATATCCCTGTATTATCCCTCTATCCTACTGTCCCTGTATTATATTCCTGTATTATCCCCATATCCCACTGTCCCTGTATTATATCCCTGTATTATCCCTCTATCCTACTGTCCCTGTATTATATCCCTGTATTATCCCTCTGTCCTACTGTCCCTGTATTATATCCCTGTATTATCCCTTTGTCCTACTGTCCCTGTATTATAGCCCAGTATTATCCCTCTATCCTACTGTCCCTGTATTATATCCCTGTATTATCCCTCTATCCTACTGTCCCTGTATTATATCCCTGTATTATCCCTCTATCCTACTGTCCCTGTATTATATCCCTGTATTATCCCTCTGTCCTACTGTCCCTGTATTATATCCCTGTATTATCCCTCTATCCTACTGTCCCTGTATTATATCCCTGTATTATCCCCATATCCTACTGTCCCTGTATTATCCCTCTATCCTACTGTCCCTGTATTATATCCCTGTAGTATCCCTCTATCCTACTGTCCCTGTATTATATCCCTGTATTATCCCCATATCCTACTGTCCCTGTATTATATCCCTGTATTATCCCTATATCCTACTGTCTCTGTATTATATCCCTATATCCTACTGTCCCTGTATTATATCCCTGTATTATCCCTCTATCCTACTGTCCCTGTATTATATCCCTGTATTATCCCCATATCCTACTGTCCCTGTATTATCCCTCTATCCTACTGTCCCTGTTTTATATCCCTGTATTATCCCTCTATCCTACTGTCCCTGTATTATATCCCTGTATTATCCCTCTATCCTACTGTCCCTGTATTATATCCCTGTATTATCCCCATATCCTACTGTCCCTGTATTATACCCCTGTATTATCCGCATATCCTACTGTCCCTGTATTATCCCTCTATCCTACTATCCCTGTATTATATCCCTGTATTATCCCTCTATCCTACTGTCCCTGTATTATATACCTGTATTATCCCCATATCCTACTGTCCCCGTTTTATTCCTCTATCCTACTGTCCCGGTATAATATCCCTGTATTTTCACCATATCCTACTGTCCCTGTATTATCCCTCTATCCTACTGTCCCTGTATTATATCCCTGTATTATCCCCATATCCTACTGTCCCTGTATTATATCCCTGTATTATCCCTCTATCTTACTGTCCTTGTATTATATCCCTGTATTATCCCTCTATCCTACTGTCCCTGTATTATATCCCTGTATTATCCCTCTATCCTACTGTCCCTGTATTATATCCCTGTATTATCCCTCTATCCTACTATCCCTGTATTATATCCCTGTATTATCCCTCTATCCTACTGTCCCTGTATTATATCCCTTTATTATCCCTATATCCTACTGTCCCTGTATTATATCCTTGTATTATCCCTCTATCAAACTGTCCCTGTATTATATCCCTGTATTATCCCTCTATCCTACTATCCCTGTATTATATCCCTGTATTATCCCCATATCCTACTGTCCCTGTATTATATCCCTGTATTATCCCTCTATCCTACTGTCCCTGTATTATATCCCTGTAGTATCCCTCTATCCTACTGTCCCTGTATTATATCCCTGTATTATCCCCATATCCTACTGTCCCTGTATTATATTCCTGCATTATCCCTCTATCCTTCTGTCCCTGTATTATATTCCTGTATTATATCCCTCTATCCTACTGTCCCTGTATTATACCCCTGTATTATCCCTCTATCCTACTGTCCCTGTATTATACCCCTGTATTATCCCTCTATCCTACTGTCCCTGTATTATACTTCTGTATTATCCCTCTATCCTACTGTCCCTGTATTATATCCCTGTATTATCCCTATATCCTACTGTCCCTGTATTATATCCCTGTATTATCCCTCTATCCTACTGTCTCTGTATTATACTCCTGTATTATCCCTCTATCCTACTGTCCCTGTATTATATCCCTGTATTATCCCTCTATCCTACTGTCCCTGTATTATACCCCTGTATTATCCCTCTATCCTACTGTCCCTGTATTATCCCTATATCCTACTGTCCCTGTATTATATCCCTGTATTATCCCTCTATCCTACTGTCCCTGTATTATACCACTGTATTATCCCTCTATCCTACTGTCCCTGTATTATACTCCTGTATTATCCCTCTATCCTACTGTCCCTGTATTATATCCCTGTATTATCCCTCTATCCTACTGTCCCTGTATTATATCCCTGTATTATCCCTCTATCTTACTGTCCCTGTATTATACCCCTGTATTATCCCTCTATCCTACTGTCCCTGTATTATATTCCTATATTGTATCCCTCTATCCTACTGTCCCTGTATTATATCCCTGTATTATCCCTCTATCCTACTGTCCCTGTATTATATCCCTGTATTATCCCTCTATCCTACTATCCCTGTATTATATCCCTGTATTATCCCTCTATCCTACTGTCCCTGTATTATATCCCTTTATTATCCCTATATCCTACTGTCCCTGTATTATATCCCTGTATTATCCCTCTATTCTACTGTCCCTGTATTATATCCCTGTATTATCCCCATATCCTACTTTCCCTGTATTATATCCCTGTATTATCCCTCTATCCTACTGTCCCTGTATTATATCCCTGTAGTATCCCTCTATCCTACTGTCCCTGTATTATATCCCTGTATTATCCCCATATCCTACTGTCCCTGTATTATATTCCTGTATTATCCCTCTATCCTACTGTCCCTGTATTATATTCCTGTATTATATCCCTCTATCCTACTGTCCCTGTATTATATTCCTGTATTATCCCTCTATCCTACTGTCCCTGTATTATATTCCTGTATTATCCCTCTATCCTACTGTCCCTGTATTATATCCCTGTATTATCCCTATATCCTACTGTCCCTGTATTATATCCCTGTATTATCCCTCTATCCTACTGTCTCTGTATTATACTCCTGTATTATCCCTCTATCCTACTGTCCCTGTATTATATCCCTGTATTATCCCTCTATCCTACTGTCCCTGTATTATATCCCTGTATTATCCCTATATCCTACTGTCCCTGTATTATACCCCTGTATTATCCCTATATCCTACTGTCCCTGTATTATATCCCTGTATTATCCCTCTATCCTACTGTCCCTGTATTATATTCCTGTATTATCCCCATATCCCACTGTCCCTGTATTATATCCCTGTATTATCCCTCTATCCTACTGTCCCTGTATTATATCCCTGTATTATCCCTCTGTCCTACTGTCCCTGTATTATATCCCTGTATTATCCCTCTGTCCTACTGTCCCTGTATTATAGCCCTGTATTATCCCTCTATCCTACTGTCCCTGTATTATATCCCTGTATTATCCCTCTATCCTACTGTCCCTGTATTATATCCCTGTATTATCCCTCTATCCTACTGTCCCTGTATTATATCCCTGTATTATCCCTCTGTCCTACTGTCCCTGTATTATATCCCTGTATTATCCCTCTATCCTACTGTCCCTGTATTATATCCCTGTATTATCCCCATATCCTACTGTCCCTGTATTATCCCTCTATCCTACTGTCCCTGTATTATATCCCTGTAGTATCCCTCTATCCTACTGTCCCTGTATTATATCCCTGTATTATCCCCATATCCTACTGTCCCTGTATTATATCCCTGTATTATCCCTATATCCTACTGTCTCTGTATTATATCCCTATATCCTACTGTCCCTGTATTATATCCCTGTATTATCCCTCTATCCTACTGTCCCTGTATTATATCCCTGTAATATCCCCATATCCTACTGTCCCTGTATTATCCCTCTATCCTACTGTCCCTGTTTTATATCCCTGTATTATCCCTCTATCCTACTGTCCCTGTATTATATCCCTGTATTATCCCTCTATCCTACTGTCCCTGTATTATATCCCTGTATTATCCCCATATCCTACTGTCCCTGTATTATACCCCTGTATTATCCGCATATCCTACTGTCCCTGTATTATCCCTCTATCCTACTATCCCTGTATTATATCCCTGTATTATCCCTCTGTCCTACTGTCCCTGTATTATATCCCTGTATTATCCCTCTGTCCTACTGTCCCTGTATTATAGCCCTGTATTATCCCTCTATCCTACTGTCCCTGTATTATATCCCTGTATTATCCCTCTATCCTACTATCCCTGTATTATATCCCTGTATTATCCCTCTATCCTACTGTCCCTGTATTATATCCCTTTATTATCCCTATATCCTACTGTCCCTGTATTATATCCCTGTATTATCCCTCTATCAAACTGTCCCTGTATTATATCCCTGTATTATCCCTCTATCCTACTGTCCCTGTATTATATCCCTGTATTATCCCCATATCCTACTGTCCCTGTATTATATCCCTGTATTATCCCTCTATCCTACTGTCCCTGTATTATATCCCTGTAGTATCCCTCTATCCTACTGTCCCTGTATTATATCCCTGTATTATCCCCATATCCTACTGTCCCTGTATTATATTCCTGTATTATCCCTCTATCCCACTGTCCCTGTATTATATTCCTGTATTATATCCCTCTATCCTACTGTCCCTGTATTATACCCCTGTATTATCCCTCTATCCTACTGTCCCTGTATTATATTCCTGTATTATCCCTCTATCCTACTGTCCCTGTATTATATCCCTGTATTATCCCTATATCCTACTGTCCCTGTATTATATCCCTGTATTATCCCTCTATCCTACTGTCTCTGTATTATACTCCTGTATTATCCCTCTATCCTACTGTCCCTGTAGTATATCCCTGTATTATCCCTCTATCCTACTGTCCCTGTATTATCCCTCTATCCTACTGTCCCTGTATTATACCCCTGTATTATCCCTCTATCCTACTGTCCCTGTATTATCCCTATATCCTACTGTCCCTGTATTATATCCCTGTATTGTCCCTATATCCTACTGTCTCTGTATTATATCCCTATATCCTACTGTCCCTGTATTATATCCCTGTATTATCCCTATATCCTACTGTCTCTGTATTATATCCCTATATCCTACTGTCCCTGTATTATATCCCTGTATTATCCCTATATCCTACTGTCTCTGTATTATATCCCTATATCCTACTGTCCCTGTATTATATCCCTGTATTATCCCTCTATCCTACTGTCTCTGTATTATATCCCTGTATTATCCCCATATCCTACTGTCCCTGTATTATATCCCTGTATTATCCCTCTATCCTACTGTCCCTGTATTATATCCCTGTATTATCCCCATATCCTACTGTCCCTGTATTATATCCCTGTATTATCCCTCTGTCCTACTGTCCCTGTATTATATCCCTGTATTATCCCTATATCCTACTGTCCCTGTATTATACCCCTGTATTATCCCTATATCCTACTGTCCCTGTATTATATTCCTGTATTATCCCCATATCCCACTGTCCCTGTATTATATCCCTGTATTATCCCTCTATCCTACTGTCCCTGTATTATATCCCTGTATTATCCCTCTGTCCTACTGTCCCTGTATTATATCCCTGTATTATCCCTCTGTCCTACTGTCCCTGTATTATAGCCCTGTATTATCCCTCTATCCTACTGTCCCTGTATTATATCCCTGTATTATCCCTCTATCCTACTGTCCCTGTATTATATCCCTGTATTATCCCTCTATCCTACTGTCCCTGTATTATATCCCTGTATTATCCCTCTGTCCTACTGTCCCTGTATTATATCCCTGTATTATCCCTCTATCCTACTGTCCCTGTATTATATCCCTGTATTATCCCCATATCCTACTGTCCCTGTATTATCCCTCTATCCTACTGTCCCTGTATTATATCCCTGTAGTATCCCTCTATCCTACTGTCCCTGTATTATATCCCTGTATTATCCCCATATCCTACTGTCCCTGTATTATATCCCTGTATTATCCCTATATCCTACTGTCTCTGTATTATATCCCTATATCCTACTGTCCCTGTATTATATCCCTGTATTATCCATCTATCCTACTGTCCCTGTATTATATCCCTGTATTATCCCCATATCCTACTGTCCCTGTATTATCCCTCTATCCTACTGTCCCTGTTTTATATCCCTGTATTATCCCTCTATCCTACTGTCCCTGTATTATATCCCTGTATTATCCCTCTATCCTACTGTCCCTGTATTATATCCCTGTATTATCCCCATATCCTACTGTCCCTGTATTATACCCCTGTATTATCCGCATATCCTACTGTCCCTGTATTATCCCTCTATCCTACTATCCCTGTATTATATCCCTGTATTATCCCTCTATCCTACTGTCCCTGTATTATATACCTGTATTATCCCCATATCCTACTGTCCCCGTATTATTCCTCTATCCTACTGTCCCGGTATAATATCCCTGTATTATCACCATATCCTACTGTCCCTGTATTATCCCTCTATCCTACTGTCCCTGTATTATATCCCTGTATTATCCCCATATCCTACTGTCCCTGTATTATATCCCTGTATTATCCCTCTATCTTACTGTCCTTGTATTATATCCCTGTATTATCCCTCTATCCTACTGTCCCTGTATTATATCCCTGTATTATCCCTCTATCCTACTGTCCCTGTATTATATCCCTGTATTATCCCTCTATCCTACTATCCCTGTATTATATCCCTGTATTATCCCTCTATCCTACTGTCCCTGTATTATATCCCTTTATTATCCCTATATCCTACTGTCCCTGTATTATATCCTTGTATTATCCCTCTATCAAACTGTCCCTGTATTATATCCCTGTATTATCCCTCTATCCTACTGTCCCTGTATTATATCCCTGTATTATCCCCATATCCTACTGTCCCTGTATTATATCCCTGTATTATCCCTCTATCCTACTGTCCCTGTATTATATCCCTGTAGTATCCCTCTATCCTACTGTCCCTGTATTATATCCCTGTATTATCCCCATATCCTACTGTCCCTGTATTATATTCCTGTATTATCCCTCTATCCTACTGTCCCTGTATTATATTCCTGTATTATATCCCTCTATCCTACTGTCCCTGTATTATACCCCTGTATTATCCCTCTATCCTACTGTCCCTGTATTATACCCCTGTATTATCCCTCTATCCTACTGTCCCTGTATTATACTCCTGTATTATCCCTCTATCCTACTGTCCCTGTATTATATCCCTGTATTATCCCTATATCCTACTGTCCCTGTATTATATCCCTGTATTATCCCTCTATCCTACTGTCCCTGTATTATACCCATGTATTATCCCTCTATCCTACTGTCCCTGTATTATCCCTATATCCTACTGTCCCTGTATTATATCCCTGTATTATCCCTCTATCCTACTGTCCCTGTATTATACCACTGTATTATCCCTCTATCCTACTGTCCCTGTATTATACTCCTGTATTATCCCTCTATCCTACTGTCCCTGTATTATATCCCTGTATTATCCCTCTATCCTACTGTCCCTGTATTATATCCCTGTATTATCCCTCTATCTTACTGTCCCTGTATTATACCCCTGTATTATCCCTCTATCCTACTGTCCCTGTATTATATTCCTGTATTGTATCCCTCTATCCTACTGTCCCTGTATTATATCCCTGTATTATCCCTCTATCCTACTGTCCCTGTATTATATCCCTGTATTATCCCTCTATCCTACTGTCCCTGTATTATATCCCTGTATTATCCCTCTATCCTACTATCCCTGTATTATATCCCTGTATTATCCCTCTATCCTACTGTCCCTGTATTATATCCCTTTATTATCCCTATATCCTACTGTCCCTGTATTATATCCCTGTATTATCCCTCTATCAAACTGTCCCTGTATTATATCCCTGTATTATCCCTCTATCCTACTGTCCCTGTATTATATCCCTGTATTATCCCCATATCCTACTTTCCCTGTATTATATCCCTGTATTATCCCTCTATCCTACTGTCCCTGTATTATATCCCTGTAGTATCCCTCTATCCTACTGTCCCTGTATTATATTCCTGTATTATCCCCATATCCTACTGTCCCTGTATTATATTCCTGTATTATCCCTCTATCCTACTGTCCCTGTATTATATTCCTGTATTATATCCCTCTATCCTACTGTCCCTGTATTATACCCCTGTATTATCCCTCTATCCTACTGTCCCTGTATTATATTCCTGTATTATCCCTCTATCCTACTGTCCCTGTATTATATCCCTGTATTATCCCTATATCCTACTGTCCCTGTATTATATCCCTGTATTATCCCTCTATCCTACTGTCTCTGTATTATACTCCTGTATTATCCCTCTATCCTACTGTCCCTGTATTATATCCCTGTATTATCCCTCTATCCTACTGTCCCTGTATTATCCCTCTATCCTACTGTCCCTGTATTATACCCCTGTATTATCCCTCTATCCTACTGTCCCTGTATTATCCCTATATCCTACTGTCCCTGTATTATATCCCTGTATTATCCCTATATCCTACTGTCTCTGTATTATATCCCTATATCCTACTGTCCCTGTATTATATCCCTGTATTATCCCTATATCCTACTGTCTCTGTATTATATCCCTATATCCTACTTTCCCTGTATTATATCCCTGTATTATCCCTATATCCTACTGTCTCTGTATTATATCCCTATATCCTACTGTCCCTGTATTATATCCCTGTATTATCCCTCTATCCTACTGTCCCTGTATTATATCCCTGTATTATCCCCATATCCTGCTGTCCCTGTATTATATCCCTGTATTATCCCTCTATCCTACTGTCCCTGTATTATATCCCTGTATTATCCCCATATCCTACTGTCCCTGTATTATATCCCTGTATTATCCCTCTGTCCTACTGTCCCTGTATTATATCCCTGTATTATCCCTATATCCTACTGTCCCTGTATTATACCCCTGTATTATCCCTATATCCTACTGTCCCTGTATTATATCCCTGTATTATCCCTCTATCCTACTGTCCCTGTATTATATTCCTGTATTATCCCCATATCCCACTGTCCCTGTATTATATCCCTGTATTATCCCTCTATCCTACTGTCCCTGTATTATATCCCTGTATTATCCCTCTGTCCTACTGTCCCTGTATTATATCCCTGTATTATCCCTCTGTCCTACTGTCCCTGTATTATAGCCCTGTATTATCCCTCTATCCTACTGTCCCTGTATTATATCCCTGTATTATCCCTCTATGCTACTGTCCCTGTATTATATCCCTGTATTATCCCTCTATCCTACTGTCCCTGTATTATATCCCTGTATTATCCCTCTGTCCTACTGTCCCTGTATTATATCCCTGTATTATCCCCATATCCTATTGTCCCTGTATTATCCCTCTATCCTACTGTCCCTGTATTATATCCCTGTAGTATCCCTCTATCCTACTGTCCCTGTATTATATCCCTGTATTATCCCCATATCCTACTGTCCCTGTATTATACCCCTGTATTATCCGCATATCCTACTGTCCCTGTATTATACCTCTATCCTACTGTCCCTGTATTATATCCCTGTATTATCCCTCTATCCTACTGTCCCTGTATTATATCCCTGTATTATCCCCATATCCTACTGTCCCTGTATTATCCCTCTATCCTACTGTCCCTGTTTTATATCCCTGTATTATCCCTCTATCCTACTGTCCCTGCATTATATCCCTGTATTATCCCTCTATCCTACTGTCCCTGTATTATATCCCTGTATTATCCTCATATCCTACTGTCCCTGTATTATACCCCTGTATTATCCGCATATCCTACTGTCCCTGTATTATCCCTCTATCCTACTATCCCTGTATTATCCCTCTATCCTACTATACCTGTATTATCCCCATATCCTACTGTCCCCGTATTATTCCTCTATCCTACTGTCCCGGTATAATATCCCTGTATTATCACCATATCCTACTGTCCCTGTATTATCCCTCTATCCTACTGTCCCTGTATTATATCCCTGTATTATCCCCATATCCTACTGTCCCTGTATTATATCCCTGTATTATCCCTCTATTCTACTATCCCTGTATTATATCCCTGTATTATCCCTCTATCCTACTGTCCCTGTATTATATCCCTTTATTATCCCTATATCCTACTGTCCCTGTATTATATCCCTGTATTATCCCTCTATCAAACTGTCCCTGTATTATATCCCTGTATTATCCCTCTATCCTACTGTCCCTGTATTATATCCCTGTATTATCCCCATATCCTACTGTCCCTGTATTATATCCCTGTATTATCCCTCTATCCTACTGTCCCTGTATTATATCCCTGTAGTATCCCTCTATCCTACTGTCCCTGTATTATATCCCTGTATTATCCCCATATCCTACTGTCCCTGTATTATATTCCTGTATTATCCCTCTATCCTACTGTCCCTGTATTATATTCCTGTATTATATCCCTCTATCCTACTGTCCCTGTATTATATCCCTGTATTATCCCTCTATCCTACTGTCCCTGTATTATACCCCTGTATTATCCCTCTATCCTACTGTCCCTGTATTATACTCCTGTATTATCCCTCTATCCTACTGTCCCTGTATTATATCCCTGTATTATCCCTATATCCTACTGTCCCTGTATTATATCCCTGTATTATCCCTCTATCCTACTGTCTCTGTATTATACTCCTGTATTATCCCTCTATCCTACTGTCCCTGTATTATATCCCTGTATTATCCCTCTATCCTACTGTCCCTGTATTATCCCTCTATCCTACTGTCCCTGTATTATACCCCTGTATTATCCCTCTATCCTACTGTCCCTGTATTATCCCTCTATCCTACTGTCCCTGTATTATATTCCTGTATTATCCCTCTATCCTACTGTCCCTGTATTATATCCTTGTATTATCCCTATATCCTACTGTCCCTGTATTATATCCCTGTATTATCCCTCTATCCTACTGTCTCTGTATTATACTCCTGTATTATCCCTCTATCCTACTGTCCCTGTATTATATCCCAGTATTATCCCTCTATCCTACTGTCCCTGTATTATCCCTCTATCCTACTGTCCCTGTATTATACCCCTGTATTATCCCTCTATCCTACTGTCCCTGTATTATCCCTATATCCTACTGTCCCTGTATTATATCCCTGTATTATCCCTATATCCTACTGTCTCTGTATTATATCCCTATATCCTACTGTCCCTGTATTATATCCCTGTATTATCCCTATATCCTACTGTCTCTGTATTATATCCCTATATCCTACTGTCCCTGTATTATATCCCTGTATTATCCCTATATCCTACTGTCTCTGTATTATATCCCTATATCCTACTGTCCCTGTATTATATCCCTGTATTATCCCTCTATCCTACTGTCCCTGTATTATATCCCTGTATTATCCCCATATCCTGCTGTCCCTGTATTATATCCCTGTATTATCCCTCTATCCTACTGTCCCTGTATTATATCCCTGTATTATCCCCATATCCTACTGTCCCTGTATTATATCCCTGTATTATCCCTCTGTCCTACTGTCCCTGTATTATATCCCTGTATTATCCCTATATCCTACTGTCCCTGTATTATACCCCTGTATTATCCCTATATCCTACTGTCCCTGTATTATATCCCTGTATTATCCCTCTATCCTACTGTCCCTGTATTATATTCCTGTATTATCCCCATATCCCACTGTCCCTGTATTATATCCCTGTATTATCCCTCTATCCTACTGTCCCTGTATTATATCCCTGTATTATCCCTCTGTCCTACTGTCCCTGTATTATATCCCTGTATTATCCCTCTGTCCTACTGTCCCTGTATTATAGTCCTGTATTATCCCTCTATCCTACTGTCCCTGTATTATATCCCTGTATTATCCCTCTATCCTACTGTCCCTGTATTATATCCCTGTATTATCCCTCTATCCTACTGTCCCTGTATTATATCCCTGTATTATCCCTCTGTCCTACTGTCCCTGTATTATATCCCTGTATTATCCCTCTATCCTACTGTCCCTGTATTATATCCCTGTATTATCCCCATATCCTACTGTCCCTGTATTATCCCTCTATCCTACTGTCCCTGTATTATATCCCTGTAGTATCTCTCTATCCTACTGTCCCTGTATTATATCCCTGTATTATCCCCATATCCTACTGTCCCTGTATTATACCCCTGTATTATCCGCATATCCTACTGTCCCTGTATTATACCTCTATCCTACTGTCCCTGTATTATATCCCTGTATTATCCCTCTATCCTACTGTCCCTGTATTATATCCCTGTATTATCCCCATATCCTACTGTCCCTGTATTATCCCTCTATCCTACTGTCCCTGTTTTATATCCCTGTATTATCCCTCTATCCTACTGTCCCTGTATTATATCCCTGTATTATCCCTCTATCCTACTGTCCCTGTATTATATCCCTGTATTATCCCCATATCCTACTGTCCCTGTATTATACCCCTGTATTATCCGCATATCCTACTGTCCCTGTATTATCCCTCTATCCTACTATCCCTGTATTATATCCCTGTATTATCCCTCTATCCTACTATACCTGTATTATCCCCATATCCTACTGTCCCCGTATTATTCCTCTATCCTACTGTCCCGGTATAATATCCCTGTATTATCACCATATCCTACTGTCCCTGTATTATCCCTCTATCCTACTGTCCCTGTATTATATCCCTGTATTATCCCCATATCCTACTGTCCCTGTATTATATCCCTGTATTATCCCTCTATCTTACTGTCCTTGTATTATATCCCTGTATTATCCCTCTATCCTACTGTCCCTGTATTATATCCCTGTATTATCCCTCTATCCTACTGTCCCTGTATTATATCCCTGTATTATCCCTCTATCCTACTATCCCTGTATTATATCCCTGTATTATCCCTCTATCCTACTGTCCCTGTATTATATCCCTTTATTATCCCTATATCCTACTGTCCCTGTATTATATCCCTGTATTATCCCTCTATCCTACTGTCCCTGTATTATATCCCTGTATTATCCCTCTATCCTACTGTCCCTGTATTATATCCCTGTATTATCCCCATATCCTACTGTCCCTGTATTATATCCCTGTATTATCCCTCTATCCTACTGTCCCTGTATTATATCCCTGTAGTATCCCTCTATCCTACTGTCCCTGTATTATATCCCTGTATTATCCCCATATCCTACTGTCCCTGTATTATATTCCTGTATTATCCCTCTATCCTACTGTCCCTGTATTATTTCTCTATCGTCCTAGTGGATGCTGGGGTTCCTGAAAGGACCATGGGGAATAGCGGCTCCGCAGGAGACAGGGCACAAAAAGTAAAGCTTTTCCAGATCAGGTGGTGTGCACTGGCTCCTCCCCCTATGACCCTCCTCCAGACTCCAGTTAGATTTTTGTGCCCGGCCGAGAAGGGTGCAATCTAGGTGGCTCTCCTAAAGAGCTGCTTAGAAAAAGTTTAGCTTAGGTTTTTTATTTTACAGTGAGTCCTGCTGGCAACAGGATCACTGCAACGAGGGACTGAGGGGAGAAGAAGTGAACTCACCTGCGTGCAGGATGGATTGGCTTCTTGGCTACTGGACATCAGCTCCAGAGGGACGATCACAGGTACAGCCTGGATGGTCACCGGAGCCGCGCCGCCGGCCCCCTTGCAGATGCTGAAGTCAGAAGAGGTCCAGAATCGGCGGCTGAAGACTCCTGCAGTCTTCTAAAGGTAGCGCACAGCACTGCAGCTGTGCGCCATTTTCCTCTCAGCACACTTCACACGGCAGTCACTGAGGGTGCAGGGCGCTGGGGGGGGGCGCCCTGGGAGGCAAATGTAACCTATATAAAGGCTAAAAATACCTCACATATAGCCCCCAGAGGCTATATGGAGATATTTAACCCCTGCCTGGATTCACTAAATAGCGGGAGACGAGCCCGCCAAAAAAGGGGCGGGGCCTATCTCCTCAGCACACGGCGCCATTTCCTCTCACAGCTCCGCTGGTCAGGACGGCTCCCAGGTCTCTCCCCTGCACTGCACTACAGAAACAGGGTAAAACAGAGAGGGGGGGCAAATTTATGGCGATATTTTGATATATATAAAGCAGCTATAAGGGAGCACTTATTATAAGGCTATCCCTGTTATATATATAGCGCTTTTGGTGTGTGCTGGCAAACTCTCCCTCTGTCTCCCCAAAGGGCTAGTGGGTCCTGTCTTCGTTAGGAGCATTCCCTGTGTGTCTGCTGTGTGTCGGTACGTGTGTGTCGACATGTATGAGGACGATATTGGTGTGGAGGCGGAGCAATTGCCAAATATGAGGATGTCACCCCCTAGGGAGTCGACACCAGAATGGATGCCTTTATTTATGGAACTACGGGATAGTGTCAACACGCTAAAGCAGTCGTTTGACGACATGAGACGGCCGGACAATCAATTAGTGCCTGTCCAGGCGACTCAAACACCGTCAGGGGCTGTGAAACGCCCTTTGCCTCAGTCGGTCGACACAGACCCAGACACAGGCACTGACTCCAGTGGTGACGGTGACGAATCAACCGTATTTTCCAGTAGGGCCACACGTTATATGATTTTGGCAATGAAGGAGGCGTTACATTTAGCTGATACTACAGGTACCACTAAACAGGGTATTATGTGGGGTGTGAAAAAACTACCTATAGTTTTTCCTGAATCAGAAGAATTAATTGACGTGTGTAATGAAGCGTGGGTTGCCCCTGATAAAAAGCTGATAATTTCAAAGAAATTATTGGCATTATACCCTTTCCCGCCAGAGGTTAGGGAGCGCTGGGAAACACCTCCTAGGGTGGACAAGGCGCTAACACGCTTATCTAAACAAGTGGCGTTACCCTCTCCTGAGACGGCCGCACTTAAAGATCCATCAGATAGGAGGATGGAAAATATCCAAAAAAGTATATACACACATGCGGGTGTTATACTACGACCAGCTATAGCGACTGCCTGGATGTGCAGTGCTGGGGTAGTTTGGTCAGAGTCCCTGATTGAAAATATTGATACCCTGGACAGGGACAATATTTTACTGTCGTTAGAACAAATAAAGGATGCGTTTCTTTATATGCGTGATGCACAGAGGGATATCTGCACACTGGCATCACGGGTAAGTGCTATGTCCATTTCGGCCAGAAGAGCTTTATGGACGCGACAGTGGACAGGCGATGCGGATTCAAAACGGCATATGGAAGTTTTGCCGTATAAAGGGGAGGAGTTATTTGGAGTCGGTCTATCAGATTTGGTGGCCACGGCTACAGCCGGGAAATCCACCTTTCTACCTCAAGTCACTCCCCAACAGAAAAAGGCACCGACTTTTCAACCGCAGCCCTTTCGTTCCTTTAAAAATAAGAGAGCAAAGGGCTATTCATATCTGCCACGAGGCAGAGGTCGAGGGAAGAGACAGCAACAGGCAGCTCCTTCCCAGGAACAGAAGCCCTCCCCGGCTTCTACAAAAGCCTCAGCATGACGCTGGGGCTTCTCAAGCGGACTCGGGGACGGTGGGCGGTCGTCTCAAAAATTACAGCGCGCAGTGGGCTCACTCGCAGGTAGATCCCTGGATCCTGCAGATAATATCTCAGGGGTACAGGTTGGAATTAGAGACAGATCCACCTCGCCGTTTCCTGAAGTCTGCTTTACCAACGTCCCCCTCCGAAAGGGAGACGGTTTTGGAAGCCATTCACAAGCTGTACTCTCAGCAGGTGATAGTCAAGGTACCTCTTCTACAACAAGGGAAGGGGTATTATTCCACTCTATTTGTGGTACCGAAGCCGGATGGCTCGGTAAGGCCTATTCTAAATCTGAAGTCCTTGAACCTGTACATAAAGAAGTTCAAGTTCAAGATGGAGTCACTCAGAGCAGTGATAGCGAACCTGGAAGAAGGGGACTTTATGGTATCCTTGGACATCAAGGATGCGTATCTCCACGTTCCAATTTACCCCTCACACCAGGGGTACCTCAGGTTCGTTGTACAAAACTGTCACTATCAGTTTCAGACGCTGCCGTTCGGATTGTCCACGGCACCTCGGGTCTTTACAAAGGTAATGGCCGAGATGATGATTCTTCTTCGAAGAAAAGGCATATTAATTATCCCATACTTGGACGATCTCCTAATAAGGGCAAGGTCCAGAGAACAGCTAGAAATGGGATTAGCACTGTCTCAAGAAGTGCTAAAACAGCACGGGTGGATTCTGAATATTCCAAAATCCCAGTTAGTACCGACAACTCGTCTGCTGTTCCTAGGGATGATTCTGGACACGGTTCAGAAAAAGGTTTTTCTTCCGGAGGAAAAAGCCAAGGAGTTATCCGAGCTTGTCAGGAACCTCCTAAAACCAGGAAAGGTGTCTGTACATCAATGCACAAGAGTCCTGGGAAAAATGGTGGCTTCTTACGAAGCAATTCCATTCGGCAGATTCCACGCAAGAATTTTCCAAAGGGATCTGTTGGACAAATGGTCAGGGTCGCATCTTCAGATGCACCTGCGGATAACCCTGTCTCCAAGGACAAGGGTGTCTCTTCTGTGGTGGTTGCAGAGTGCTCATCTATTGGAGGGCCGCAGATTCGGCATACAGGATTGGATCCTGGTGACCACGGACGCCAGCCTGAGAGGCTGGGGAGCAGTCACACAAGGAAGAAACTTCCAGGGAGTATGGACGAGCCTGGAAACGTCTCTTCACATAAACATTCTGGAACTAAGAGCAATATACAATGCTCTAAGCCAGGCAGAACCTCTGCTTCAGGGAAAACCGGTGTTGATCCAGTCGGACAACATCACGGCAGTCGCCCATGTGAACAGACAGGGCGGCACAAGAAGCAGGAGTGCAATGGCGGAAGCTGCAAGGATTCTTCGCTGGGCAGAGAATCATGTGATAGCACTGTCAGCAGTGTTCATCCCGGGAGTGGACAACTGGGAAGCAGACTTCCTCAGCAGACACGATCTTCACCCGGGAGAGTGGGGACTTCATCCAGAAGTCTTCCACATGCTGGTAACCCGTTGGGAAAGACCAATGGTGGACATGATGGCGTCTCGCCTCAACAAAAAACTGGACAGGTATTGCGCCAGGTCAAGAGATCCGCAGGCAATAGCTGTGGACGCGCTGGTAACGCCTTGGGTGTACCAGTCGGTGTATGTGTTTCCTCCTCTGCCTCTCATACCAAAAGTATTGAGAATTATACGGCAAAGAGGCGTAAGAACGATACTAGTGGTTCCGGATTGGCCAAGAAGGACTTGGTACCCGGAACTTCAAGAGATGATCACGGAAGATCCGTGGCCTCTACCTCTAAGGAGGGACCTGCTTCAGCAGGGTCCTTGTCTGTTTCAAGACTTACCGCGGCTGCGTTTGACGGCATGGCGGTTGAACGCCGGATCCTAAAGGAAAAAGGCATGCCGGAAGAAGTCATTCCTACTTTGATTAAAGCAAGGAAGGAAGTAACCGTGCAACATTATCACCGAATTTGGCGAAAATATGTTGCGTGGTGCGAAGATCGGAGTGCTCCGACGGAGGAATTTCAACTGGGTCGATTCCTACATTTCCTGCAATCAGGATTGTCTATGGGTCTCAAATTGGGATCTATTAAGGTTCAAATTTCGGCCCTGTCGATTTTCTTTCAAAAAGAATTGGCTTCAGTCCCTGAAGTCCAGACCTTTGTTAAGGGAGTGCTACATATACAGCCTCCTGTGGTGCCTCCAGTGGCACCGTGGGATCTCAATGTGGTTTTGGACTTTCTAAAATCTCATTGGTTTGAACCACTAAAAAAGGTGGATTTGAAATATCTCACATGGAAAGTGACCATGCTTCTAGCCCTGGCTTCGGCCAGGAGAGTGTCAGAACTGGCAGCTTTATCTTACAAAAGCCCATATCTGATTTTCCATTCGGACAGGACAGAACTGCGGACTCGTCCGCATTTTCTCCCTAAGGTGGTGTCAGCATTTCATCTGAACCAGCCTATTGTAGTGCCTGCGGCTACAAGTGACTTGGAGGACTCCAAGTTACTGGACGTTGTCAGAGCATTAAAAATATATATTGCAAGGACAGCTGGAGTCAGAAAATCTGACTAGTTGTTTATATTGTATGCACCCAACAAGATGGGTGCTCCTGCGTCTAAGCAGACGATTGCTCGTTGGATCTGTAGCACAATCCAACTTGCACATTCTGTGGCAGGCCTGCCACAGCCTAAATCTGTAAAGGCCCACTCCACAAGGAAGGTGGGCTCATCTTGGGCGGCTGCCCGAGGGGTCTCGGCATTACAACTTTGCCGAGCAGCTACGTGGTCAGGGGAGAACACGTTTGTAAAATTTTACAAATTTGATACTCTGGCTAAGGAGGACCTGGAGTTCTCTCATTCGGTGCTGCAGAGTCATCCGCACTCTCCCGCCCGTTTGGGAGCTTTGGTATAATCCCCATGGTCCTTTCAGGAACCCCAGCATCCACTAGGACGATAGAGAAAATAAGATTTTACTTACCGATAAATCTATTTCTCGGAGTCCGTAGTGGATGCTGGGCGCCCATCCCAAGTGCGGATTATCTGCAATAATTGTACATAGTTAATGTTAACTAATTCGGGTTATTGTTGAAGGAAGCCATCTTTCAGAGGCTCCGCTGTTATCATACTGTTAACTGGGTTTAGATCACAAGTTGTACGGTGTGATTGGTGTGGCTGGTATGAGTCTTACCCGGGATTCAAAATCCTCCCTTATTGTGTACGCTCGTCCGGGCACAGTACCTAACTGGAGTCTGGAGGAGGGTCATAGGGGGAGGAGCCAGTGCACACCACCTGATCTGGAAAAGCTTTACTTTTTGTGCCCTGTCTCCTGCGGAGCCGCTATTCCCCATGGTCCTTTCAGGAACCCCAGCATCCACTACGGACTCCGAGAAATAGATTTATCGGTAAGTAAAATCTTATTATTCCTGTATTATATCCCTCTATCCTACTGTCCCTGTATTATACCCCTGTATTATCCCTCTATCCTACTGTCCCTGTATTATACCCCTATATTATCCCTCTATCCTACTGTCCCTGTATTATACTCCTGTATTATCCCTCTATCCTACTGTCCCTGTATTATATCCCTGTATTATCCCTATATCCTACTGTCCCTGTATTATATCCCTGTATTATCCCTCTATCCTACTGTCTCTGTATTATACTCCTGTATTATCCCTCTATCCTACTGTCCCTGTATTATATCCCTGTATTATCCCTCTATCCTACTGTCCCTGTATTATCCCTCTATCCTACTGTCCCTGTATTATACCCCTGTATTATCCCTCTATCCTACTGTCCCTGTATTATCCCTATATCCTACTGTCCCTGTATTATATCCCTGTATTATCCCTCTATCCTACTGTCCCTGTATTATACCACTGTATTATCCCTCTATCCTACTGTCCCTGTATTATACTCCTGTATTATCCCTCTATCCTACTGTCCCTGTATTATATCCCTGTATTATCCCTCTATCCTACTGTCCCTGTATTATATCCCTGTATTATCCCTCTATCTTACTGTCCCTGTATTATACCCCTGTATTATCCCTCTATCCTACTGTCCCTGTATTATATTCCTGTATTGTATCCCTCTATCCTACTGTCCCTGTATTATACCCCTGTATTATCCCTCAATCCTATTGTCCCTGTATTATACCCCTGTATTATCCCTCTATCCTACTGTCCCTGTATTATATTCCTGTATTATATCCCTCTATCCTACTGTCCCTGTATTATATCCCTGTATTATCCCTCTATCCTACTGTCCCTGTATTATATCCCTGTATTATCCCTCTTTCCTACTGTCCCTGTATTATCCCTCTATCCTACTGTCCCTGTATTATATCCCTGTATTATCCCTCTATCCTACTGTCCCTGTATTATATCCCTGTATTATCCCTCTGTCCTACTGTCCCTGTATTATATCCCTGTATTATCCCTCTATCCTACTGTCCCTGTATTATATCCCTGTATTATCCCCATATCCTACTGTCCCTGTATTATCCCTCTATCCTACTGTCCGTGTATTATATCCCTGTAGTATCCCTCTATCCTACTGTCCCTGTATTATATCCCTGTATTATCCCCATATCCTACTGTCCCTGTATTATACCCCTGTATTATCCGCATATCCTACTGTCCCTGTATTATACCTCTATCCTACTGTCCCTGTATTATATCCCTGTATTATCCCTCTATCCTACTGTCCCTGTATTATATCCCTGTATTATCCCCATATCCTACTGTCCCTGTATTATCCCTCTATCCTACTGTCCCTGTTTTATATCCCTGTATTATCCCTCTATCCTACTGTCCCTGTATTATATCCCTGTATTATCCCTCTATCCTACTGTCCCTGTATTATATCCCTGTATTATCCCCATATCCTACTGTCCCTGTATTATACCCCTGTATTATCCGCATATCCTACTGTCCCTGTATTATCCCTCTATCCTACTATCCCTGTATTATATCCCTGTATTATCCCTCTATCCTACTATACCTGTATTATCCCCATATCCTACTGTCCCCGTATTATTCCTCTATCCTACTGTCCCGGTATAATATCCCTGTATTATCACCATATCCTACTGTCCCTGTATTATCCCTCTATCCTACTGTCCCTGTATTATATCCCTGTATTATCCCCATATCCTACTGTCCCTGTATTATATCCCTGTATTATCCCTCTATCTTACTGTCCTTGTATTATATCCCTGTATTATCCCTCTATCCTACTGTCCCTGTATTATATCCCTGTATTATCCCTCTATCCTACTGTCCCTGTATTATATCCCTGTATTATCCCTCTATCCTACTATCCCTGTATTATATCCCTGTATTATCCCTCTATCCTACTGTCCCTGTATTATATCCCTTTATTATCCCTATATCCTACTGTCCCTGTATTATATCCCTGTATTATCCCTCTATCAAACTGTCCCTGTATTATATCCCTGTATTATCCCTCTATCCTACTGTCCCTGTATTATATCCCTGTATTATCCCCATATCCTACTGTCCCTGTATTATATCCCTGTATTATCCCTCTATCCTACTGTCCCTGTATTATATCCCTGTAGTATCCCTCTATCCTACTGTCCCTGTATTATATCCCTGTATTATCCCCATATCCTACTGTCCCTGTATTATATTCCTGTATTATCCCTCTATCCTACTGTCCCTGTATTATATTCCTGTATTATATCCCTCTATCCTACTGTCCCTGTATTATACCCCTGTATTATCCCTCTATCCTACTGTCCCTGTATTATACCCCTGTATTATCCCTCTATCCTACTGTCCCTGTATTATACTCCTGTATTATCCCTCTATCCTACTGTCCCTGTATTATATCCCTGTATTATCCCTATATCCTACTGTCCCTGTATTATATCCCTGTATTATCCCTCTATCCTACTGTCTCTGTATTATACTCCTGTATTATCCCTCTATCCTACTGTCCCTGTATTATATCCCTGTATTATCCCTCTATCCTACTGTCCCTGTATTATCCCTCTATCCTACTGTCCCTGTATTATACCCCTGTATTATCCCTCTATCCTACTGTCCCTGTATTATCCCTATATCCTACTGTCCCTGTATTATATCCCTGTATTATCCCTCTATCCTACTGTCCCTGTATTATACCACTGTATTATCCCTCTATCCTACTGTCCCTGTATTATACCCCTGTATTATCCCTCTATCCTACTGTCCCTGTATTATACTCCTGTATTATCCCTCTATCCTACTGTCCCTATATTATATTCCTGTATTATATCCCTCTATCCTACTGTCCCTGTATTATATCCCTGTATTATCCCTCTATCCTACTGTCCCTGTATTATATCCCTGTATTAACCCTCTATCCTACTGTCCCTGTATTATCCCTCTATCCTACTGTCCCTGTATTATATCCCTGTATTATCCCTCTATCCTACTGTCCCTGTATTATATCCCTGTATTATCCCTCTATCTTACTGTCCCTGTATTATACCCCTGTATTATCCCTCTATCCTACTGTCCCTGTATTATATTCCTGTATTGTATCCCTCTATCCTACTGTCCCTGTATTATACCCCTGTATTATCCCTCAATCCTACTGTCCCTGTATTATACCCCTGTATTATCCCTCTATCCTACTGTCCCTGTATTATATTCCTGTATTATATCCCTCTATCCTACTGTCCCTGTATTATATCCCTGTATTATCCCTCTATCCTACTGTCCCTGTATTATATCCCTGTATTATCCCTCTTTCCTACTGTCCCTGTATTATCCCTCTATCCTACTGTCCCTGTATTATATCCCTGTATTATCCCTCTATCCTACTGTCCGTGTTTTATCCCTCTATCCTACTGTCCCTGTTTTATCCCTCTATCCTACTGTCCCTGTATTATCCCTCTATCCTACT
This sequence comes from Pseudophryne corroboree, assembly GCF_028390025.1. Lineage (NCBI taxonomy): Eukaryota > Metazoa > Chordata > Amphibia > Anura > Myobatrachidae > Pseudophryne > Pseudophryne corroboree. The sequence goes on along the minus strand of NC_086447.1, from coordinate 3,696,891 downwards.
GTCCCTGTATTATCCCTCTATCCTACTGTCCCTGTATTATCCCTCTATCCTACTGTCCCTGTTTTATACCCCTGTATTATCCCTCTATCCTACTGTCCCTGTATTATATCCCTGTATCCTACTGTCCCTGTATTATATCCCTGTATTATCCCTCTATCCTACTGTCCCTGTATTATCCCTCTATCCTACTGTCCCTGTATTATACCCCTGTATTATCCCTCTATCCTACTGTCCCTGTATTATATCCCTGTATTATCCCTCTATCCTACTGTCCCTGTATTATATCCCTGTATTATCCCTCTATCCTACTGTCTCTGTATTATATCCCTGTATTATCCCTATATCCTACTGTCCCTGTATTATATCCCTGTATTATCCCTCTATCCTGCTGTCCCTGTATTATACACCTGTATTATCCCTCTATCCTACTGTCCCTGTATTATACCCCTGTATTATCCTACTGTCCCTGTATTATATCCCTGTATTATCCCCATATCCTACTGTCCCTGTATTTTATCCCTGTATTATCCCTCTATCCTACTGTCCCTTTATTATAACCCTGTATTATACCTCTATCCTACTGTCCCTGTATTATACCCCTGTATTATCCCTCTATCCTACTGTCCCTGTATTATACCCCTGTATTATCCCTCTATCCTACTGTCCCTGTATTATATCCCTGTATTATCCCTCTATCCTACTGTCCCTGTATTATATCCCTGTATTATCCCTATATCCTACTGTCCCTGTATTATATTCCTGTATTATCCCTATATCCTACTGTCCCTGTATTATATCCATATATCCTACTGTCCCTGTATTATATCCCTGTATTATCCCTCTATCCTACTGTCCCTGTATTATATCCCTGTATTATCCCTCTATCCTACTGTCCCTGTATTATATCCCTGTATTATCCCTCTATCCTACTGTCCCTGTATTATATCCCTGTATTATCCCTCTATCCTACTGTCCCTGTATTATATCCCTATATCCTACTGTCCCTGTATTATATCCCTGTATTATCCCTATATCCTACTGTCCCTGTATTATATCCCTGTATTATCCCTCTATCTTACTGTCCTTGTATTATATCCCTGTATTATCCCTCTATCCTACTGTCCCTGTTTTATATCCCTGTATTATCCCTCTATCCTACTGTCCCTGTATTATATCCCTGTATTATCCCTCTATCCTACTGTCCCTGTATTATATCCCTGTATTATCCCCATATCCTACTGTCCCTGTATTATATCCCTGTATTATCCCTCTATCCTACTGTCCCTGTATTATATCCCTGTATTATCCCTCTATCCTACTGTCCCTGTATTATATCCCTGTATTATCCCCATATCCTACTGTCCCTGTGTTATATTCCTGTATTATCCCTCTATCCTACTGTCCCTGTATTATCCCTCTATCCTACTGTCCCTGTATTATACTCCTGTATTATCCCTCTATCCTACTGTTTCTGTATTATACTCCTGTATTATCCTACTGTCCCTGTATTATTCCCCTGTATTATCCCTCTATCCTACTGTCCCTGTATTATACCCCTGTATTATCCCTCTATCCTACTGTCCCTGTATTATACTCCTGTATTATCCCTCTATCCTACTGTCCCTATATTATATTCCTGTATTATATCCCTCTATCCTACTGTCCCTGTATTATATCCCTGTATTATCCCTCTATCCTACTGTCCCTGTATTATATCCCTGTATTAACCCTCTATCCTACTGTCCCTGTATTATCCCTCTATCCTACTGTCCCTGTATTATACCCCTGTATTATCCCTCTATCCTACTGTCCCTGTATTATCCCTCTATCCTACTGTCCCTGTATTATATTCCTGTATTATCCCTCTATCCTACTGTCCCTGTATTATATCCCTGTATTATCCCTATATCCTACTGTCCCTGTATTATATCCCTGTATTATCCCTCTATCCTACTGTCTCTGTATTATACTCCTGTATTATCCCTCTATCCTACTGTCCCTGTATTATATCCCTGTATTATCCCTCTATCCTACTGTCCCTGTATTATCCCTCTATCCTACTGTCCCTGTATTATACCCCTGTATTATCCCTCTATCCTACTGTCCCTGTATTATCCCTATATCCTACTGTCCCTGTATTATATCCCTGTATTATCCCTATATCCTACTGTCTCTGTATTATATCCCTATATCCTACTGTCCCTGTATTATATCCCTGTATTATCCCTATATCCTACTGTCTCTGTATTATATCCCTATATCCTACTGTCCCTGTATTATATCCCTGTATTATCCCTCTATCCTACTGTCTCTGTATTATATCCCTATATCCTACTGTCCCTGTATTATATCCCTGTATTATCCCTATATCCTACTGTCTCTGTATTATATCCCTATATCCTACTGTCCCTGTATTATATCCCTGTATTATCCCTCTATCCTACTGTCCCTGTATTATATCCCTGTATTATCCCCATATCCTGCTGTCCCTGTATTATATCCCTGTATTATCCCTCTATCCTACTGTCCCTGTATTATATCCCTGTATTATCCCCATATCCTACTGTCCCTGTATTATATCCCTGTATTATCCCTCTGTCCTACTGTCCCTGTATTATATCCCTGTATTATCCCTATATCCTACTGTCCCTGTATTATACCCCTGTATTATCCCTATATCCTACTGTCCCTGTATTATATCCCTGTATTATCCCTCTATCCTACTGTCCCTGTATTATATTCCTGTATTATCCCCATATCCCACTGTCCCTGTATTATATCCCTGTATTATCCCTCTATCCTACTGTCCCTGTATTATATCCCTGTATTATCCCTCTGTCCTACTGTCCCTGTATTATATCCCTGTATTATCCCTCTGTCCTACTGTCCCTGTATTATAGCCCTGTATTATCCCTCTATCCTACTGTCCCTGTATTATATCCCTGTATTATCCCTCTATCCTACTGTCCCTGTATTATATCCCTGTATTATCCCTCTATCCTACTGTCCCTGTATTATATCCCTGTATTATCCCTCTGTCCTACTGTCCCTGTATTATATCCCTGTATTATCCCTCTATCCTACTGTCCCTGTATTATATCCCTGTATTATCCCCATATCCTACTGTCCCTGTATTATCCCTCTATCCTACTGTCCCTGTATTATATCCCTGTAGTATCCCTCTATCCTACTGTCCCTGTATTATATCCCTGTATTATCCCCATATCCTACTGTCCCTGTATTATACCCCTGTATTATCCGCATATCCTACTGTCCCTGTATTATACCTCTATCCTACTGTCCCTGTATTATATCCCTGTATTATCCCTCTATCCTACTGTCCCTGTATTATATCCCTGTATTATCCCCATATCCTACTGTCCCTGTATTATCCCTCTATCCTACTGTCCCTGTTTTATATCCCTGTATTATCCCTCTATCCTACTGTCCCTGTATTATATCCCTGTATTATCCCTCTATCCTACTGTCCCTGTATTATATCCCTGTATTATCCCCATATCCTACTGTCCCTGTATTATACCCCTGTATTATCCGCATATCCTACTGTCCCTGTATTATCCCTCTATCCTACTATCCCTGTATTATATCCCTGTATTATCCCTCTATCCTACTATACCTGTATTATCCCCATATCCTACTGTCCCCGTATTATTCCTCTATCCTACTGTCCCGGTATAATATCCCTGTATTATCACCATATCCTACTGTCCCTGTATTATCCCTCTATCCTACTGTCCCTGTATTATATCCCTGTATTATCCCCATATCCTACTGTCCCTGTATTATATCCCTGTATTATCCCTCTATCTTACTGTCCTTGTATTATATCCCTGTATTATCCCTCTATCCTACTGTCCCTGTATTATATCCCTGTATTATCCCTCTATCCTACTGTCCCTGTATTATATCCCTGTATTATCCCTCTATCCTACTATCCCTGTATTATATCCCTGTATTATCCCTCTATCCTACTGTCCCTGTATTATATCCCTTTATTATCCCTATATCCTACTGTCCCTGTATTATATCCCTGTATTATCCCTCTATCAAACTGTCCCTGTATTATATCCCTGTATTATCCCTCTATCCTACTGTCCCTGTATTATATCCCTGTATTATCCCCATATCCTACTGTCCCTGTATTATATCCCTGTATTATCCCTCTATCCTACTGTCCCTGTATTATATCCCTGTAGTATCCCTCTATCCTACTGTCCCTGTATTATATCCCTGTATTATCCCCATATCCTACTGTCCCTGTATTATATTCCTGTATTATCCCTCTATCCTACTGTCCCTGTATTATATTCCTGTATTATATCCCTCTATCCTACTGTCCCTGTATTATACCCCTGTATTATCCCTCTATCCTACTGTCCCTGTATTATACCCCTGTATTATCCCTCTATCCTACTGTCCCTGTATTATACTCCTGTATTATCCCTCTATCCTACTGTCCCTGTATTATATCCCTGTATTATCCCTATATCCTACTGTCCCTGTATTATATCCCTGTATTATCCCTCTATCCTACTGTCTCTGTATTATACTCCTGTATTATCCCTCTATCCTACTGTCCCTGTATTATATCCCTGTATTATCCCTCTATCCTACTGTCCCTGTATTATCCCTCTATCCTACTGTCCCTGTATTATACCCCTGTATTATCCCTCTATCCTACTGTCCCTGTATTATCCCTATATCCTACTGTCCCTGTATTATATCCCTGTATTATCCCTCTATCCTACTGTCCCTGTATTATACCACTGTATTATCCCTCTATCCTACTGTCCCTGTATTATACTCCTGTATTATCCCTCTATCCTACTGTCCCTGTATTATATCCCTGTATTATCCCTCTATCCTACTGTCCCTGTATTATATCCCTGTATTATCCCTCTATCTTACTGTCCCTGTATTATACCCCTGTATTATCCCTCTATCCTACTGTCCCTGTATTATATTCCTGTATTGTATCCCTCTATCCTACTGTCCCTGTATTATACCCCTGTATTATCCCTCAATCCTACTGTCCCTGTATTATACCCCTGTATTATCCCTCTATCCTACTGTCCCTGTATTATATTCCTGTATTATATCCCTCTATCCTACTGTCCCTGTATTATATCCCTGTATTATCCCTCTATCCTACTGTCCCTGTATTATATCCCTGTATTATCCCTCTTTCCTACTGTCCCTGTATTATCCCTCTATCCTACTGTCCCTGTATTATATCCCTGTATTATCCCTCTATCCTACTGTCCGTGTTTTATCCCTCTATCCTACTGTCCCTGTTTTATCCCTCTATCCTACTGTCCCTGTATTATCCCTCTATCCTACTGTCCCTGTATTATCCCTCTATCCTACTGTCCCTGTATTATCCCTCTATCCTACTGTCCCTGTTTTATACCCCTGTATTATCCCTCTATCCTACTGTCCCTGTATTATATCCCTGTATCCTACTGTCCCTGTATTATATCCCTGTATTATCCCTCTATCCTACTGTCCCTGTATTATCCCTCTATCCTACTGTCCCTGTATTATACCCCTGTATTATCCCTCTATCCTACTGTCCCTGTATTATATCCCTGTATTATCCCTCTATCCTACTGTCCCTGTATTATATCCCTGTATTATCCCTCTATCCTACTGTCTCTGTATTATATCCCTGTATTATCCCTATATCCTACTGTCCCTGTATTATATCCCTGTATTATCCTACTGTCCCTGTATTATATCCCTGTATTATCCCCATATCCTACTGTCCCTGTATTTTATCCCTGTATTATCCCTCTATCCTACTGTCCCTTTATTATAACCCTGTATTATACCTCTATCCTACTGTCCCTGTATTATACCCCTGTATTATCCCTCTATCCTACTGTCCCTGTATTATACCCCTGTATTATCCCTCTATCCTACTGTCCCTGTATTATATCCCTGTATTATCCCTCTATCCTACTGTCCCTGTATTATATCCCTGTATTATCCCTATATCCTACTGTCCCTGTATTATATTCCTGTATTATCCCTATATCCTACTGTCCCTGTATTATATCCATATATCCTACTGTCCCTGTATTATATCCCTGTATTATCCCTCTATCCTACTGTCCCTGTATTATATCCCTGTATTATCCCTCTATCCTACTGTCCCTGTATTATATCCCTGTATTATCCCTCTATCCTACTGTCCCTGTATTATATCCCTGTATTATCCCTCTATCCTACTGTCCCTGTATTATATCCCTATATCCTACTGTCCCTGTATTATATCCCTGTATTATCCCTATATCCTACTGTCCCTGTATTATATCCCTGTATTATCCCTCTATCTTACTATCCTTGTATTATATCCCTGTATTATCCCTCTATCCTACTGTCCCTGTTTTATATCCCTGTATTATCCCTCTATCCTACTGTCCCTGTATTATATCCCTGTATTATCCCTCTATCCTACTGTCCCTGTATTATATCCCTGTATTATCCCCATATCCTACTGTCCCTGTATTATATCCCTGTATTATCCCTCTATCCTACTGTCCCTGTATTATATCCCTGTATTATCCCTCTATCCTACTGTCCCTGTATTATATCCCTGTATTATCCCCATATCCTACTGTCCCTGTGTTATATTCCTGTATTATCCCTCTATCCTACTGTCCCTGTATTATCCCTCTATCCTACTGTCCCTGTATTATACTCCTGTATTATCCCTCTATCCTACTGTTTCTGTATTATACTCCTGTATTATCCTACTGTCCCTGTATTATTCCCCTGTATTATCCCTCTATCCTACTGTCCCTGTATTATACCCCTGTATTATCCCTCTATCCTACTGTCCCTATATTATATTCCTGTATTATATCCCTCTATCCTACTGTCCCTGTATTATATCCCTGTATTATCCCTCTATCCTACTGTCCCTGTATTATATCCCTGTATTAACCCTCTATCCTACTGTCCCTGTATTATCCCTCTATCCTACTGTCCCTGTATTATATCCCTGTATTAACCCTCTATCCTACTGTCCCTGTATTATATCCCTGTATTATCCCTCTATCCTACTGTCCCTGTATTATATCCCTGTATTATCCCTCTATCCTACTGTCCCTGTATTATCCCTCTATCCTACTGTCCCTGTATTATACCCCTGTATTATCCCTCTATCCTACTGTCCCTGTATTATATCCCTGTATTATCCCTCTATCCTGCTGTCCCTGTATTATACACCTGTATTATCCCTCTATCCTACTGTCCCTGTATACCCCTGTATTATCCTACTGTACCTATATTATATCCCTGTATTATCCCCATATCCTACTGTCCCTGTATTATACTCCTGTATTATCCCTCTATCCTACTGTCCCTGTATTATCCCTCTATCCTACTGTCCCTGTATTATATCCCTGTATTGACCCTCTATCCTACTGTCCCTGTATTATATCCCTGTATTATCCCTCTATCCTACTGTCCCTGTATTATATCCCTGTATTATCCCTCTATCCTACTGTCCCTGTATTATCCCTCTATCCTACTGTCCCTGTATTATACCCCGGTATTATCCCTCTATCCTACTGTCCCTGTATTATATCCCTGTATTATCCCTCTATCCTACTGTCCCTGTATTATCCCTCTATCCTACTGTCCCTGTATTATATCCCTGTATCCTACTGTCCCTGTATTATATCCCTGTATTATCCCTCTATCCTACTGTCCCTGTATTATCCCTCTATCCTACTGTCCCTGTATTATACCCCTGTATTATCCCTCTATCCTACTGTCCCTGTATTATATCCCTGTATTATCCCTCTATCCTACTGTCCCTGTATTATATCCATGTATTATCCCTCTATCCTACTGTCTCTGTATTATATCCCTGTATTATCCCTATATCCTACTGTCCCTGTATTATATCCCTGTATTATCCCTCTATCCTTCTGTCCCTGTATTATACACCTGTATTATCCCTCTATCCTACTGTCCCTGTATTATACCCCTGTATTATCCTACTGTCCCTGTATTATATCCCTGTATTATCCCCATATCCTACTGTCCCTGTATTTTATCCCTGTATTATCCCTCTATCCTACTGTCCCTTTATTATAACCCTGTATTATACCTCTATCCTACTGTCCCTGTATTATATCCCTGTATTATCCCTCTATCCTACTGTCCCTGTATTATATCCCTGTATTATCCCTATATCCTACTGTCCCTGTATTATATTCCTGTATTATCCCTATATCCTACTGTCCCTGTATTATATCCATATATCCTACTGTCCCTGTATTATATCCCTGTATTATCCCTCTATCCTACTGTCCCTGTATTATATCCCTGTATTATCCCTCTATCCTACTGTCCCTGTATTATATCCCTGTATTATCCCTCTATCCTACTGTCCCTGTATTATATCCCTGTATTATCCCTCTATCCTACTGTCCCTGTATTATATCCCTATATCCTACTGTCCCTGTATTATATCCCTGTATTATCCCTCTATCCTACTGTCCCTGTATTATATCCCTGTATTATCCCTATATCCTACTGTCCCTGTATTATATCCCTGTATTATCCCTCTATCTTACTGTCCTTGTATTATATCCCTGTATTATCCCTCTATCCTACTGTCCCTGTTTTATATCCCTGTATTATCCCTCTGTCCTACTGTCCCTGTATTATATCCCTGTATTATCCCTCTATCCTACTGTCCCTGTATTATATCCCTGTATTATCCCCATATCCTACTGTCCCTGTATTATATCCCTATATTATCCCTCTATCCTACTGTCCCTGTATTATATCCCTGTATTATCCCTCTATCCTACTGTCCCTGTATTATATCCCTGTATTATCCCCATATCCTACTGTCCCTGTGTTATATTCCTGTATTATCCCTCTATCCTACTGTCCCTGTATTATCCCTCTATCCTACTGTCCCTGTATTATACTCCTGTATTATCCCTCTATCCTACTGTCCCTGTATTATACTCCTGTATTATCCTACTGTCCCTGTATTATTCCCCTGTATTATCCCTCTATCCTACTGTCCCTGTATTATACCCCTGTATTATCCCTCTATCCTACTGTCCCTGTATTATACTCCTGTATTATCCCTCTATCCTACTGTCCCTATATTATATTCCTGTATTATATCCCTCTATCCTACTGTCCCTGTATTATATCCCTGTATTATCCCTCTATCCTACTGTCCCTGTATTATATCCCTGTATTATTCCTCTATCCTACTGTCCCTGTATTATCCCTCTATCCTACTGTCCCTGTATTATATCCCTGTATTAACCCTCTATCCTACTGTCCCTGTATTATATCCCTGTATTATCCCTCTATCCTACTGTCCCTGTATTATATCCCTGTATTATCCCTCTATCCTACTGTCCCTGTATTATCCCTCTGTCCTACTGTCCCTGTATTATATCCCTGTATTATCCCTGTATCCTACTGTCCCTGTATTATCCCTCTATCTAACTGTCCCTGTATTATCCCTCTATCCTACTGTCCCTGTATTATATCCCTGTATTATCCCCATATCCTACTGTCCCTGTATTATATTCCTGTATTATCCCTCTATCCTACTGTCCCTGTATTATATCCCTGTATTATCCCTCTATCCTACTGTCCCTGTATTATCCCTCTATCCTACTGTCCCTGTATTATACCCCTGTATCATCCCTCTATCCTACTGTCCCTGTTTTATATCCCTGTATTATCCCTATATCCTACTGTCCCTGTATTATATCCCTGTATTATCCCTCTATCCTGCTGTCCCTGTATTATACACCTGTATTATCCCTCTATCCTACTGTCCCTGTATACCCCTGTATTATCCTACTGTCCCTATATTATATCCCTGTATTGACCCTCTATCCTACTGTCCCTGTATTATATCCCTGTATTATCCCTCTATCCTACTGTCCCTGTATTATATCCCTGTATTATCCCTCTATCCTACTGTCCCTGTATTATACACCTGTATTATCCCTCTATCCTACTGTCCCTGTATACCCCTGTATTATCCTACTGTCCCTGTATTATATCCCTGTATTATCCCTCTATCCTACTGTCCCTGTATTATACACCTGTATTATCCCTCTATCCTACTGTCCCTGTATACCCCTGTATTATCCTACTGTCCCTGTATTATACTCCTGTATTATCCCTCTATCCTACTGTCTCTGTATTATATTCATGTATTATATCCCTCTATCCTACTGTCCCTGTATTATATCCCTGTATTAACCCTCTATTTTACTGTCCCTGTATTATATCCCTGTATTATCCCTCTATCCTACTGTCCCTGTTTTATCCCTTTATCCTACTGTCCCTGTATTATCCCTTTATCCTACTGTCCCTGTATTATCCCTCTATCCTACTGTCCCTGTATTATCCCTCTATCCTACTGTCCCTGTATTATCCCTCTATCCTAATGTCCCTGTATTATCCCTCTATCCTACTGTCCCTGTATTATCCCTCTATCCTACTGTCCCTGTATTATACCCCTGTATTATCCCTCTATCCTACTGTCCCTGTATTATATCCCTCTATCCTACTGTCCCTGTATTATATCCCTGTATTATCCCTCTATCCTACTGTCCCTGTATTATATCCCTGTATTATCCCTCTATCCTACTGTCCCTGTATTATATCCCTGTATTATCCCTCTATCCTGCTGTCCCTGTATTATACACCTGTATTATCCCTCTATCCTACTGTCCCTGTATTATACCCCTGTATTATCCTACTGTCCCTGTATTATATCCCTGTATTATCCCCATATCCTACTGTCCCTGTATTATATCCCTGTATTATCCCTCTATCCTACTGTCCCTGTATTATATCCCTGTATTATCCCTCTATCCTACTGTCCCTGTATTATATCCCTGTATTATCCCTCTATCCTGCTGTCCCTGTATTATACACCTGTATTATCCCTATATCCTACTGTCCCTGTATTATCCCTCTATCCTACTGTCCCTGTATTATATCCCTGTATTATCCCTCTATCCTACTGTCCCTGTATTATACCCCTGTATTATCCTACTGTCCCTGTATTATATCCCTGTATTATCCCCATATCCTACTGTCCCTTTATTATAACCCTGTATTATCCCTCTATCCTACTGTCCCTGTATTATAACCCTGTATTATCCCTCTATCCTACTGTCCCTGTATTATACCCCTGTATTATCCCTCTATCCTACTGTCCCTGTATTATATCCCTGTATTATCCCTCTATCCTACTGTCCCTGTATTATATCCCTGTATTATCCCTATATCCTACTGTCCCTGTATTATATCCCTGTATTATCCCTATATCCTTCTGTCCCTGTATTATATCCCTATATCCTACTGTCCCTGTATTACATCCCTGTATTATCCCTGTCAAAGTCAGAAAAATGTCCCAATGCACGTTGCCATATTTGCACCGCACACTGGTCCGCGCTGCGCGTGCGTACGCTCTCCCGTGGAAGCGCATACCCGCAATAGCGTGCACACGCAGGCGCGGTATGCGTATTTACGGTAGAGTTTATGTGGTCGTAGCGTGCGACTCATTCGTTACATATTTTCACAATTAATGTAGTTTATAGATCATGGTCCCTTTGATAGATTCTGAAAGTTTGGTTAAAATACAATGTCCCAGAGCTGAGGAATCCCTCTTTATATCGTACGAAGGGTCTAACAGGAATCATACAGCAGTGTTTGGTACCCATCGGAAGAGTATTTAATTAGCAATATTCCGGTGTTGGTTTGGAGCGTATTAATCGCTCGTGCGAATAGTTATGGACATAAGAAGTTTATGTCCATTTCTATTATTTACACATACTCAGGTATGCGGCGGGAAACCCAGTTTCCCACCCACCTGAGCTGTTGGAAATCGTCACAGCCCACCTGTATGAATCACCCTATGACCTTTTGTTATGATGCAGGGCCGAATTCCTTCGGCCAATGGACAATGGGATTGTAGGACCAGGAGATTGCATTGTGTGTGGGGCATAAATAGGCAGGCCGACCACATCCAGCTCTCACTCTCTCATCAACGGTTATCTGCTGATAGCCGGGAGCTGGATATCGAGGCGCAGGCGATCATACCCTTTGTGCGTAAGTTTCTCTCCGTTATCATTGTCTTTCTGTGAGCCAATTTCTCTCATCTCATCTCTCCCTCTCTCTCTCTCTCTCTCTCTCTGTTCTGTTCTCTCATATCTCCCCTAGACTAGGCTAGTATTGTATTGTATTAGATAGTATTGTATTGTATTGCATTTAGGTCAGTGTAGTATTGTCTTTTTGTATTTATTGTTTAGTTCTGTGGTTAGGAAGTCTCTGTTATATTGTAGTGTATCATATGTACTGTTATCCCCTTTTACAAGTATATTAGACATAATACAGTTAATAGGCCTTGGAACCTAAACCAGTATCTGTGTATTTTCTATAGTGATAAGTGTTCACTTGAGCGTCGGTGACGCTCAAGCAGCTTTGTAGATAGTCAGGTTACACAAGGTTGCACTTACACCCTGTACTCACATTAAGGTATTCAGTGTATTTCATTGGTATAAGGTTTTAACATAAAGGTATAGTGTTGTAAGCGTCTGCATCGCTGGTGACCTCCTCGTGGTCTCGAGCGTATGCTACGCTACAGCGAATCATTCCCCTAGACATAACCAATAACGTGTCCTGTGATCACTGGGCCGTGAGCGAACGTGACGCTTGAGCGTCTCGCCTACGGCTGAGCGATCGCTACGCAGATAGCGTACCATTACGGTACTTCTTAAGTAAACAGCGTACAGTGTTCTTAGCTTCATAAAGGGTTGTTTATACGACAAAGGAATTTAGCATTGTCAATTGCGGGCTCGTCCTATACTTCTCACATCTGCACTAGGTAGATCAGCAGACATTATCCCCCAGCAAAGGGTGGGAGATTGTCTCATAGTGCTGGCGGGATAAGCGTCTGCTTCGCTTAGACAAAGAGTGCTGAAGGAACCCGGTAACCGGAAGTAAGAACAAAACGCTTGTGTCTTTTTAAAACTGTTTTATTTCTCTTCTGTCTTGCGTATACACGCACGCATACATATATCTGCATTTCTGTTTCATTTTCGTATATCACTATTCCTGTTTGCCAATTTTATAGTTGATAGAAAGTGCTAAAAAGAGATTTGCTGTTATTTCATAGTAGAGGTAATAGTTAAAGTATAGAACAAACACACGGTTTGTCTGAGATACAAGGCAGTCAGTGTGGATTGCGGTAGATGATCAGGGATCATTTACATTGATAAAAATATATTGTGTTACGGTGGATCTTTGCATTGCGTACACGTGTCGCTAACAAAGACTAGCGTACGCAATCCAAAGGCAGACGCACGCAGCGTACATTACGCAACGTAGCGTCCGGTTACGCCCACGTAGCTCAAGTTGTGATAAAGTGAAGTAACGCAAAGGCGATAATTAACGCACAGCGGTAGATAACGCGACGCGGTAAATAACGCAAATCTATTTTTGGAAAAATCTGAAATTTAGTTTAACAGATCCTGCTCCTAATTGGTAACACTTTTGGCCTAAAGACAATTTCTGCGCAGAAATAGATATAGAAACAAAGTGTACATGTGTTGAGTGAGTGTGTTTTGTATACAAAAGTTTATATAACTTTAAGGTGGAACCAAAAGGAAAGCCGGGTACTCGTCAAGGGACATACGTGTAAGTGACATATACGGTGGCTAGGGAGGCATCCCTGGTTAAATAATATTTGAGCATTAGAGTATAGCGGGTCATAAGGTAACAAGACCAGGAGGTCATAAGGAACAAGACCAGGAGGTCGTAAGGTAAAAGGTCCGCTATAAAAGTCCAGTGGCACAACGCCTGGGGTGTTGGTGCAGAACCCATATAGGCCATAAGCTCTTGCTGAAGGAATCGCGGCCGGAAACATCGATTCCATTGGTCTTTCAGTACATGACAAGTAGTGCTCGTGTACTGAACGATTGGACCGCACGTAATTGTGTGCAGTAGTTAGTGATCTGACCTAATACCATTAGAGTAAAGTGGTCACAAACGCTATTTGTACATTCTGACGTGATTTGTGTAATTTTTTATTTTTAAAGGGAAGTTCGCTGGTCACTCAGGAACTATCTAACAACCCCACCTTTACTGGAAAGAGTAAGTGTCCTGCGGGTAACCCTCATATGTTCCAGTAAACTGAAGGTTCCATAGGGGCCCTGTATCGAGTACGCCAGCACCACGTCGGTGTGATCAGGTCGTATTGGTCGAGGTGGGCGAGTGAGTGGGGTACTCGGTAAACCGCCACCGCCGGCCTACTGTGGAGTAATTTGGTTGTCTGTAAAGGCTTGCTGAAAACCTTGATACAGAGATCCAAGGAGGACTAAGCAACACCTGCAGACTATGGGGGCCAGTTGCTCAGGTAGGGGGCGATCAACCCTGGTTCAGGTTGATTCTGTGAACCGACCAGTTGGGTCGGCACGATATGTAATGTGTGAAAAATATGGAATTCACACCGAATCTTTATGTGATGAATGGGAGAGAATGACTGTACAAGACAGGGACAAATTCCCAAGAATAGGTAGCTTTAGTCCAGAAGTGTTACAAAATTTAAGGAGGAGGATATGTCTCGTAAAATCAACAAAGAGACGAATTCAACATCATGATTGTTTACAGTTATGGCACCAGGAAGGTGAGATACAGAGAGGTTTGGCTCTGGCGGCGGGATCTGGGGCAGTCAGGAAGTTGATTGCCACAGCTCCTCCCCCACCATACATTGCAGGAGAGAGGTTGATTGCGGAGAGAAACGCACTGGGTTGTAAAACACAAACTCTTAGTAACACTGTAAATGTTAATGATGTTAACCAAATAACTCATGCAAGTATTAACCCGTGCAAGATGTACCCTGTTTTGAACCTTCCTCAGGAGTGTGATCAAGAAGACGATTCAGCAACAATTTCAGCTCTCTCTCTTGCAGCCACCATAGCAGAGACCACAGTAGGCACAGCGACACCCACGAGATTAGTGAAAGCCCCTAGCGGAGGGATAGGTGAGGTCGTGTCAACGGGTAAGTACGGCACCATGCACTACACTGAAACAATTGTACCACAACAAGCTGTAGAATCTACACAGGAAGAGGCTGTTAGAATTGCTCCTGTAAGGGTAATAGCAGTTCCCAATGGAAAAACAGATGTGTCTGGAGCCACTCCCATAAGGAACATTGCCATGTACACTCCATTTTCCAGAATGGAATTAAGAACAATAGTGTCCGAATTTCCTGACCCCAGGAAGGATTTAGTTGCTAGCCAAAAATACATCAGGGATTTAGGTAACACGGTAGAACCCAACAACAAGGATTGGCAGATACTGCTAAGAGCTTGTTTACCTTCCAATGTTGATGCAACTCAATTTTTAGCTGATTGTGCATTGGATAAAGATGTACCGCTTACAGACGTGTACAACAAGGATAATGTAAAAAGGATAAATTTACAGCTAAAAGAGTATTTCCCTGCCGTTGTTAAATGGAATAAAATATTTTCCATTAAGCAAAAGGAGTCCGAAACGGCAACAGAATATTTTCACCGGGCACTATTAGAAATGGCAAAGTACACTGGTATAGAAGACATTAAGACCAACCCAAACCATCGAGAAGTAGCAGTATCTGTACTGATGGATGGTTTGAAAGAAACATTAAAAGCTAGGGTACAGACCACGCAGCCATGTTGGCGAGGTCTGTCAGTGTCCACCTTGAGAGAGGCTGCTATTGATCACGACAGAAATATCACTAGGCACAGGGAGTCGCAAAGTGATAAGTTGATGTCCGTAAGTATACAGGCGCTGACCACCAGGCAGCCTGCGTATGTACCACCGAATCCTGTGGGTAAGGCAAGTGTAATAACATGTTTTTCTTGTAACAGACCGGGACACTTTGCACGAGAATGTAGAACAAAGAATGTACAAAGATCTTTTCAACCCCCTAGACAACAACACAACACACGACATTGGGAGCAGGGTCCACAGAGGCGGAGTTTTGAGCCACATACAGGGGAAACAAAAAGATATCCCCCGAACAGAGATTGGCATGCCTCTGGTAGTTCCCAGCTAACTCCCTCACAAGTAGTTGCTGCCAGCGGGATTCAGGGAGGTCAGCATACCCAATAGGGGTGTGGCCATACCTGTAATCTGCAGCCAGTTAAGTTGATTGCCAGTCTTGGAAGCGAACCAGAGATTGCAATCAATGTAGCTGGTAAAACTTTAAACTTTCTTGTAGACACAGGGGCGGCCAAGTCAGTGATAAATTCGACAGTGGGCATGAGAACCACTGGTAGGACAATTCCAGCCATGGGAGTAACAGGAGTAGTCCAGCACTACCCTGTTAGCAAACCAGCCGAGATTACAATAGGGCCTTTGCATACCAAGCATTCCTTTTTGCTGGCTGCATCGGCACCAACTAATCTCCTGGGGAGAGACTTACTATGTAAAATGGGTTGCGTCATTTATTGTACCCCTGAAGGTGTATTCTTGGACATTCCTGAGAATCACGCTCAGGAAGTACGAGACATGTTAGACTCCCCATCAAAATTAATGTCACATTCCATTATGACAAATAGGAATCCATCCCAAGTAGAAGAGATGATATCTCAGATACCAGAGTCACTTTGGACAAAAGATGGACAGGACACTGGATTAATGGCAAACGTAGCTCCAGTAGTTGTACAAGTAAAAGATGGTAGGATAGCTCCAAAAATCCCACAATATCCTCTGAAGCCAGAGGTGGAGTTAGGAGTTTTTCCCGTAATAGAGCGCTTGCTACAACAGGGCATTCTAGTAAGAACGTCCAGCACCGCAAATAGTCCCATCTTCCCTGTTAAAAAGAGTGGGGGGAGGGGTTACAGGCTAGTGCAGGATCTAAGGGGGATTAACAAAATAGTTGAGAGTCAGTTCCCCGTAGTGCCTAATCCAGCTGTCATCCTAATGCAAATTCCTCCCACTGCCAAATTTTTCACTGTTATTGACCTCTGCTCCGCTTTCTTTTCGGTACCTCTGCACCCTGACAGCCAATATTTGTTTGCATTCACATACAGAGGAGTCCAATACACGTGGACTCGGTTACCCCAAGGTTTCATAGATAGTCCAAGTATATTTTCTCAGGCTTTGCATGATTGTTTACAGTCTTTCCAACCGGAAAGTGGATCAGTGTTGATACAGTACGTGGATGATCTACTACTGTGTTCTGATTCATTGGAGGCATCCCTGAAGGATACGAAACAGCTCCTGTTTCATCTTTCAGACACAGGTCACAAGGTCTCCAAAGACAAGTTGCAATTATGCCAAGCTAAGGTAAAATATTTGGGACACTGTCTAACACAAGGACTGAGACACCTGACCGCTGATAGAATCCAAGCCATTAGAGACATGACACTGCCACAAACCCAGCAACAGATCAGGACGTTTTTAGGAATGTGTGGGTATTGCCGTAATTGGATCCCAGGGTTTTCCATATTGGCGCTACCTTTGCAGGAAATGGTCTCCTCAAACAAACCTGATCGGATTTCGCATACAGACGAATCCGAAACAGCATTTGAGAGACTCAAACAGTGCCTAACGCAGGCACCAGCACTAGGTATGCCAGACTATGGGAAACCCTTTGAACTATACGGAACAGAAAGTGCTGGGTGCGCAGCAGGTGTACTAACACAAAAACACGGTGATGCCAGCAGGCCAATTGCATACTACAGCGCTCAGCTAGACACGGTAGCGCGATCCCTCCCCACATGCTTGCGTAGCGTTGCGGCGATAGCATTGCTAGTGACGAAAAGCGAAGATGTCGTGCTAGGCCACAATCTCACAATCCATACACTGCATGCGGTATCTGCCTTATTGAATTCTGCCCAAACCAGACACGTCTCATCAGCAAGGTTTACAAGATGGGAATTGGCATTAATGGCCCCCGTAAACATCACCATAAGGAGATGCAGTGCATTAAACCCTGCAACATTTCTCCCAGGTGTGCCTGGTCAGACACAAAGGGTGGAAGGTGAGAGTGATGGGGAAGGAGGATTTAATGCAAAGGAAGATACACATGATTGTATGGAATATTTGACCCAAAATTTTACCGCAAGGCCTGACATCAGTGACAATCCACTAGAAGATGCAGAACTCACGTTCTACACGGACGGTAGTTGTCACAGACAGTCAGACTCGGGAGACTTGTGTACTGGATACGCAGTCGTAGATGACCAAGACACCATAGAAGCGGAACCGCTAGGCCCACCTCACTCAGCCCAGGTTGCTGAACTGGTCGCCCTAACCAGAGCATGTGAATTGGCTAAGGGCAAATCAGCCAATATCTACACCGATTCTAGATACGCCTTCGGGGTAGTCCATGATTTCGGAGCCCTATGGCGGCTCAGAAATTTCATGACGGCGGCTGGTACACCGATAGCGCATGCAGCTCACATAAAAAGGCTTCTAACAGCGATACAGGAACCCGACAGAGTGGCTGTTATCAAATGTAAAGCACATACATATAGCCAAGACCCAGTATCCCTTGGTAACAGCCGAGCAGACGAAGCCGCAAAGCTTGCAGCTGCTACCCCCACACGGACAGACACCACACAGTTGATGGTATTTAATACCATCAACACACAGAAGTTGTGTGAGATGCAGAACCTGTGTTCCACACAGGAAAGAGCAGTCTGGAAGGCAAAGGGATATGGCCAGGAGTCCTCAGGGCTCTGGACGGATGGACATGGTAAACCAGTGGCCCCCAGGGCATACCTTCCATGTCTGGCTGAAGCAGCTCACGGGCTGACTCATCTAGGCAAGGAGGGGATGTGCAAATTGGTAAGAGCATACTGGTGCGCCCCAGGATTCTCCTCTCATGCGAGTAAAAGAGCAATGTCATGCCTTACCTGTCTGAGAAAGAATATTGGAAAAGCAATACCTACAGAACCATCCCATATCCCACCTGCCGGCGGCCCTTTCCAGGTAATACAAATTGACTTCATTCAATTACCCCCATGTCGAAATTTGAAATATGTACTTGTCTGTATAGATGTTTTCTCGAATTGGGTCGAAGCTTTTCCAGCAGCTACAAATACCGCTATGTTTACAGCTAAGAAAATTGTGCAGGAATTTGTATGTAGATATGGTATCCCTAGAATCATTGAAAGTGATAGGGGTACCCATTTTACAGGTGATGTCTTTCAAGGAATGTGTAAATTGATGGGAATTGATAGCAAGCTGCACACTCCGTACCGTCCACAGGCGAGTGCGAAGGTCGAAAGAGTGAACAGCACTATTAAAAATAAATTGAGTAAAGTAATGGCAGAGACAGGATTGACGTGGCCAGAAGCTTTACCCATTGTTTTGTATAGCATCAGAACCACTCCCAGGTCCCCTCTTAATCTGTCTCCTTTTGAAATCTTGTTTGGTCGACAACCGCATGTCATGATTAACCCTCAGGATGATTTGAAATGTAACAATGAAGTAACTGTAAAGTACTTGATTAACATGAGTAAACAGTTGAGGAATCAAAATGATAATCTGAAGTTGGTGATTCCTGATTTACCAGATAGTAATTGTCATGACATTGAACCTGGGGATTATGTAATGATACGAAATTTTCTACGCTCAGGTTGTCTTATTGATAGATGGGAAGGACCATACCAGGTCTTATTGACTAGCACCACAGCATTGAAGGTTGCTGAGAGAGAGACTTGGGTCCATTCATCCCACTGCAAGAAGGTTGCTGATCCAGAGAAGTCCCGTGATAAGGAACAGACGGTAGAGGTTGTATCACTAGAGTGTCTGTTCCAGGAGGACTGAGGCGGCACCTGAGCCTTGAAGATCGAAAGCAGCTGTCGACTCCCCTCTCCCTTTTATTGTTTTTCTCCACTTCCCATCCCCTCTCCCTTAAAATTTCTTTTTCCCCCTTCTCATTCTTCTCTATTTCCTCCTCAAAGATGGACTTGCCCCAAGAGACTGTGATCCGGATTTTGATGTTAACCATGATGTTGACCAGAGCAGTCTGTTCCGGCGAGAGTACCATAGAGGTCGAGAGAGGTTCTGGAATGGGTTCCGATTATGATGATGGAGGCGTAGTTTTCCAAGATCAACCAAACCAACAAGCAAAGGCGAGTATCAGAAAACGATCCGATAGAAGAAATTGTGATGGATTGTTAGCTGAAGAAAATTGTATCTGTAGGCTCTGTGATAATCTGGTTGAAGATGGATGCATAAAGAAATGCCAATCTAGTTTTAATATCCATATAGACCGGCATCCATTGAGTGACTATCACTCCTTAGTGGGTAACGTGTTAAACCAAACAGATTGTTGGGTATGCTCTCAAGTACCTCAGGGTCACAGTAAATCAGGGCTAGTACCATTTCCTTTAACGTTAGGGGAGGTACTTGAGCTAAGTGGTGGGAGACCGGTGGACCGGAGGTTTAACATCTCCAGCCCTCCTAGTTTGAAGCTCCACCAATACCATGTGGATAGGTCCCTCATATGTTTTAACATCTCCAATCCCAGAAAACCGGGAAATTGGGAAGTGTCATGGAGCAACCTTACCATGACCTTTTCACACAGAGCAGATAGAATGCCTACAGATACAGAGCTCGTACGCCACATAGCCAGTAGAGGAAAATCTTTCCGGTATCGATATACCTTAGGAAATAGGATTACTAGAGTTGGAGAGGTATCACCAGGATACTGTGCACATATCGTACAAACCGATACGTGCATTAAGCAGTTGGAAGAATTAGGGTCAGGAGATTTCACCTGGAAGGTTTGTAACATGGTCATGTCCTTCTCCGTCCCTTATGTTCTCCCCGATGATGCATATTTCATATGCGGGAGAAAGGCGTACAAGTGGCTTGCCCCAAACTCTGAAGGATTGTGTTACATTGGAAAAGTATTGCCTGAAGTGATGACTGTTACACATGACAAAATGAAGGACATACACCGTGGTGCCCAAGCTCCTTATACTCACACTCATTACGAGCACCGAGTTAAAAGACAACTGTCAGAAAGGTTAGAGCATCCGGCCTCTGATCTTATCCATGAATCCACCGGGATTCAGGTTCTGGTAGCGTTAGATTTCACTCGCACCGCTCGAGGTGTGATGAATTATAGATACATTTCCGCACTCGCCAATTTGTTAGATAATATCACTGAAATGTATGATGACACGTTTAGATACACTGGAAGAGAACTTCAAGCTTACAAAACAGAACTAGTTCAGCATAGGATGGTTCTTAATTATCTTACAGCAGTAACAGGTGGATATTGTGTTACATTGGCAACACAGTACGGCATAAAGTGTTGCACGTATATCACAAATAGCACCGAGGATCCGGTAGAGGTCATAGACCAAAAGATGGACGATATTCTGCAATTAAAATGGGAATTTCGTCGAAAACACAATCTCACCCTTGCTGCTGTAGGTAATGAGCTGACTGGTTGGGTGTCATGGTTGAACCCGCGAAATTGGTTCTCCGGTTTAGGAGACTGGGCTCAAGGAGTCATAATGGATGTTGGAAAGTTTCTACTATGTATCTTGGGTGTCGTTATATCGATTGGATTGATATTTAGATGCGGGCAGGCTTTAATGAGGTGCAAACAAAGTACAAAAGTGATGAGCTTGAGGAGTGAGGAAACCGTAATTAACCTGGATTTGATTTATGACCCAATGATAGAAACCAGAATGTGATGAAAATGCGATTATACGGTCCGTTTCTTTCACCTGTTTTTCTGCTTTTCTCCAAGATACAAAGACCCCCTTGGACGAGGAAGCTGACGAGACGAGATGTATACAGACAACGGATTGACCAAAGAAGAAGATTTGACAACTTTAAATATGGACACTTGATGAACTTTGCCATGGATCCCCAGTTTCCCTAGTATCTTTAAACTCACGCTAGCCCAACATTTTTGTAAATCTGATGGCTCAGACAAAGCTATTTGCTCATGCCTAAGGAGCAATACAGCGCAAAGAAGACGACTCTCAACAGATACCGAAAACAACTTCGACGACAGATGTACATTTCCCTGACATAGAATATCATTGCATTATTCGTAAGTGTTCTTTATCTTCATCTCTGCAACCCCCAGGTAACGACACACATAGACGATAGGGAATACAGGCACAGATAGCAGCAACCACATACCTCCCCCATTCATGTATCATCAACTAAAATGTGCATCCCCATTTTGTTACAACCACAGCCGAAATGAGCTCGGTAGAGTTTGACAGCCCATCCACAGACCTGTACCACAGGACAAGAAGGAATTCAAATGTATACTTCGCAATACCTCGAAGCTTGATTTACCACACGTACGGCACGATGATACATGACCATCCAAACATGGACTCATACACACATGCTTCTACTTTCTCACTAGGTCATACCCTCTTCACACCTTCTCCTCTCTTCTTCCCTACCCAACCATGGAAATCAATTAACCCCTGACTTACATTTTTTCTCCTTAAATGTTTTGTGGCAGTTATTATTGACTGCCAAAGGGTGGACTGTCAAAGTCAGAAAAATGTCCCAATGCACGTTGCCATATTTGCACCGCACACTGGTCCGCGCTGCGCGTGCGTACGCTCTCCCGTGGAAGCGCATACCCGCAATAGCGTGCACACGCAGGCGCGGTATGCGTATTTACGGTAGAGTTTATGTGGTCGTAGCGTGCGACTCATTCGTTACATATTTTCACAATTAATGTAGTTTATAGATCATGGTCCCTTTGATAGATTCTGAAAGTTTGGTTAAAATACAATGTCCCAGAGCTGAGGAATCCCTCTTTATATCGTACGAAGGGTCTAACAGGAATCATACAGCAGTGTTTGGTACCCATCGGAAGAGTATTTAATTAGCAATATTCCGGTGTTGGTTTGGAGCGTATTAATCGCTCGTGCGAATAGTTATGGACATAAGAAGTTTATGTCCATTTCTATTATTTACACATACTCAGGTATGCGGCGGGAAACCCAGTTTCCCACCCACCTGAGCTGTTGGAAATCGTCACAGCCCACCTGTATGAATCACCCTATGACCTTTTGTTATGATGCAGGGCCGAATTCCTTCGGCCAATGGACAATGGGATTGTAGGACCAGGAGATTGCATTGTGTGTGGGGCATAAATAGGCAGGCCGACCACATCCAGCTCTCACTCTCTCATCAACGGTTATCTGCTGATAGCCGGGAGCTGGATATCGAGGCGCAGGCGATCATACCCTTTGTGCGTAAGTTTCTCTCCGTTATCATTGTCTTTCTGTGAGCCAATTTCTCTCATCTCATCTCTCCCTCTCTCTCTCTCTCTCTCTGTTCTGTTCTCTCATATCTCCCCTAGACTAGGCTAGTATTGTATTGTATTAGATAGTATTGTATTGTATTGCATTTAGGTCAGTGTAGTATTGTCTTTTTGTATTTATTGTTTAGTTCTGTGGTTAGGAAGTCTCTGTTATATTGTAGTGTATCATATGTACTGTTATCCCCTTTTACAAGTATATTAGACATAATACAGTTAATAGGCCTTGGAACCTAAACCAGTATCTGTGTATTTTCTATAGTGATAAGTGTTCACTTGAGCGTCGGTGACGCTCAAGCAGCTTTGTAGATAGTCAGGTTACACAAGGTTGCACTTACACCCTGTACTCACATTAAGGTATTCAGTGTATTTCATTGGTATAAGGTTTTAACATAAAGGTATAGTGTTGTAAGCGTCTGCATCGCTGGTGACCTCCTCGTGGTCTCGAGCGTATGCTACGCTACAGCGAATCATTCCCCTAGACATAACCAATAACGTGTCCTGTGATCACTGGGCCGTGAGCGAACGTGACGCTTGAGCGTCTCGCCTACGGCTGAGCGATCGCTACGCAGATAGCGTACCATTACGGTACTTCTTAAGTAAACAGCGTACAGTGTTCTTAGCTTCATAAAGGGTTGTTTATACGACAAAGGAATTTAGCATTGTCATCCCTCTATCCTACTGTCCCTGTATTATATCCCTGTATTATCCCTCTATCCTACTGTCCCTGTATTATATCCCTGTATTATCCCTCTATCCTACTGTCCCTGTATTATATCCCTGTATTATCCCTCTATCCTACTGTTCCTGTATTATATCACTGTATTATCCCCATATCCTACTATCCCTGTATTATATCCCTGTATTATCCCTCTATCCTACTGTCCCTGTATTATCCCTCTATCCTACTGTCCCTGTATTATATCCCTGTATTATCCCTCTATCCTACTGTCCCTGTATTATACACCTGTATTATCCATCTATCCTACTGTCCCTGTATTATATCCCTGTATTATCCCTCTATCGTACTGTCCCTGTATTATATCCCTGTATTATCCCTATATCCTACTGTTCCTGTATTATATCCCTGTATTATCCCTCTATCCTACTGTCCCTGTATTATATCCCTGTATTATCCCCATATCCTACTGTCCCTGTATTATCCCCATATCCTACTGTCCCTGTATTATATCCCTGTATTATCCCTCTATCCTACTGTCACTGTATTATATTCCTGTATTATCCCCATATCCTACTGTCCCTGTATTATATCCCTGTATTATCCCTATATCCTACTGTCCCTGTATTATATCCCTGTATTATCCCCATATCCTACTGTCTCTGTATTATCCCCATATCCTACTGTCCCTGTATTATATCCCTGTATTATCCCTCTATCCTACTGTCACTGTATTATGTTCCTGTATTATCCCCATATCCCACTGTCCCTGTATTATATCCCTGTATTTTCCCTCTATCCTACTGTCCCTGTATTATATCCCTGTATTATCCCTATATCCTACTGTCCCTGTATTATATACCTGTATTATCCCTATATCCTACTGTCCCTGTATTATATCCCTGTATTATCCCTATATCCTACTGTCCCTGTATTATATCCCTGTATTATCCCTCTATCCTACTGTCCCTGAATTATATCCCTGTATTATCCCCATATCCTACTGTCCCTGTATTATATCACTGTATTATCCCTATATCCTACTGCCTCTGTATTATATCCCTGTATTATCCCTATATCCTACTGTCCCTGTATTATATCCCTGTATTATCCCTCTGTCCTACTGTCCCTGTATTATATCCCTGTATTATATCCCTGTATTATCCCTATATCCTACTGTCCCTGTATTATATCCCTGTATTATCCCCATATCCTACTGTCCCTGTATTATATCCCTGTATTATCCCTATATCCTACTGTCCCTGTATTATATCCCTGTATTATCCCTCTATCCTACTGTCCCTGAATTATATCCCTGTATTATCCCCATATCCTACTGTCCCTGTATTATATCCCTGTATTATCCCTCTATCCTAATGTCCCTGTATTATATCCCTGTATTATCCCTCTATCCTACTGTCTCTGTATTATATCTGTTATGCACACCAGTGCCTGCAGGAAAGTACTGGTGTCAGAACTGTTATGCACTCCAGTGCCTGCAGGAATGTACTGGTGTTTGAACTGTTATGCAAAACAAATGGACTCACAGACAGACTGGGGAATATGACATAACGTACACAGAAGGTGATAGGGTAACAAAATACACACAATGTGAACAGAGAAGCCCAGAGGCTAAGGAACTGGGTATCTCCCTTGTATTAGAACTGCTCAGATGGGAAAAGCAAGATGTTGTGTTTTAATACGTAGAGAACCCGAAATGCTGTTGCTAAGGGCAACAGCAAAACCCTAAAGGGTTACCAACGGGTGTGGCAGTAAACTCCTTGGTCAGAGATGGAATGATAGACACAAGGAGAGTCTCCACAATCCTAATTCTCACTTGCAGTGCACAGGTTCAGTTTACTGCCACTAAACTGACCCCTGATACCTAGCACAGTGAGACAGGATTAGACAGGCAAGTCTTAGAATACAGCCGCAAACTTGCTAAGTTCACAGAGTAGTAACAGAACCCCAGCAAGCTAAACGACTGACTCCAGTCTTACTGCTAGGTCTGGATTGGCAGAGTGTAATACCAAATCCCCAGGCCTATTTGCAGTAAGCAACAAACAAATACAAAGCTACACAGTA
The DNA here is from genome assembly GCF_028390025.1 of Pseudophryne corroboree. Taxonomy (NCBI): domain Eukaryota; kingdom Metazoa; phylum Chordata; class Amphibia; order Anura; family Myobatrachidae; genus Pseudophryne; species Pseudophryne corroboree. The sequence continues at coordinate 3,670,780 of NC_086447.1, read as the reverse complement.
CTGGTTAACTTTCAGGAACTGACTAACCAACAAAGATTCAGCAGCATCTGCTTACCCTGAGAAGAGGCCTTATAAAGCAGGTGCTGTCCACGCCTGTGGCCGGAGAGACCAACCAGCCACACGTGTAATGGCGGCTGCGGCACTGAAGGTGTTAACCCTTGTGCCTGGCGCCATATTAAGGGACAATGGGCGCTGGGCGTCACTGTTAAACGTACTTACGGCGCTGGGTACGGACTGTTTAAAAGTTTGTTTAATGATGTGTTTTAACATGTCATATGTAGTGCTCTATGCACAATTGCAGGAATGCATGTTTAACTGTATTTTATATTCAAGATGTGGTCATCTGTATATTTAAAGAGGAAAATGCACTTACTATTATAGATGTCTGAATAATCATGTCTTATCCTTTGGGAATGGGACAGGGCCCTTAGCATGCCACTTCCTATCAGAGAGGTGTGAAGGACAATACCTTTTGATGTGTAAGTTCTTTAGAGAGAGATGCTAATCACTGGGTTTATGGGCTTGGAACTTGTTTCATGTACCTGATTTAATTGACATGCGAGCGACCTATGCAGGAAGGAAGACTGTTTGTATTGTAGCCTTCCTGTTGTGGTCTCAGACACTGGGTTTGCCTGGAGATGTGAATGAGACAGAAACATTGTGTTTTGAAGCTATGTGATAAATTTATCAATAGTGAATGTTAATCTGATACCAAACGTCTGTGTCAGAGGAAGGAGGATATTGTTTTATTGCACTTATATCCTTGTAAAATGTGATTTATTGGTATTTTGTAAAATAACCTGATTGGTTGGAGAAGACAGGGAGGGCTTACCTCCCTGTGATACTGTGTGGAAAACTGACATAAAAAGGAGACCTGCGTGCCTCCATGTTGTATTGTAACATCTTCTTCTGCTGAAAAGATCTTGATTGTATGCTGTTGCCCCTAGCAATAGGGAGGAGCCTTTTTAAAGGTTATTTGAGCAATAAACACCTTTGCCTCAAGAAGACTGCTTCATCTTGTGACCAACAGGGTTAGGCCAAACCTAGCCCCGTTCTCCGGCTGTCCAGGGAAGCACCTGACGTCTCCAAGCTCCGCCTTCCGCCAGCTACCGGTAGAGGCCTAGCAAGTGGCTAGTGGGGATTCGTCGACACCACACCGGTGTGGTAAAGCAGTGCGTCGGCACATACAGAGCAGAACCGTGGTTCCAAACGCCACGGCAGGTTAGGAGTTTGGTGGTGGCAGCGAGAACCCGCCCACAGCGCAGTGGGTGGAGTCAGTAACAGGCGGTTACTGACGGTAAGCGGGAATCCCCTATGTGGTCAGGCCTCGTGCGGCTTGACCTTCCATTCTGTGCGCAGTCAACGGGACGCGGAAGCTGCGAGTGCTTCCGTACGGTATCGTCCTGTCACAGAAATTGGTGGCATAGTGGTGGGATAATCCCAGGCGGCTTTTCATCACCTGATTGGAGAAGCCGAGTTACTCAGGAGAGGAGTAACTGCAGCGCAGGAGAACGCACAAGATGGCGGAATTCAGCGGAATGTCCAAGGAGGATCTGGAGATCGTATGCCAGGGGAAGGGTGTGGATATCCCTTCCAACGCGTCCAGAAGCGTCATGAAGGCGGCGCTCAGGAGCTGGGAGGAGTCTCATCGGGCGGAGGCGGAAAGCACTGACGGCGTCAGCATCGCAGAGGACGGCCCAACAGTGGACCTTCGTGAAGAACCGGTGAGAACCACAAGCCCCGCCCTCTCTCACAGCAGCAATGTTTCCCAGCAATCCCTAGCAGGGCCAGGATCCCAACGTCCCAGGGGGGGCGGCCCGGATACCCTAGCAGATCGGCTAGCGGAATTGGGGGAAAGGGCAACAGAACAAGAGCGCTTGATCATCATCCAGATGTGGCGTGATGAGCGGGCACCACAGGCCGTGGTCCCCCGGGAGCTGTTGTCAGCTGTTGTACACAGATCAGGACGAATTCAGTTTGCCAAGTTTGCAGACAGTGATGGGGACATTGATGGACATTTGCAAGTCTTTGAAAGGACTTGTAAACTACACGATCTACCCAAGTCAGAGTGGGTGAGACACCTTGTGCCCACTCTGCATGGAGAGGCCTTGGAGGCCTATCGAGGAGTGGCGACGGAGGACTGTGGGAACTACGACGAAGTCGCGAAGGCCCTCCTCCAGCGATTCTTCATCACTCCAGAGTCTTACAGGAAGAAGTTCAGAGACTTGCCCAAGAATCCTAGCAGCACCCATGAGCAGTTCGCCACCCAGCTGCGGCAGTACGTGGTGAAGTGGGTGAAGGATTCGGAAGCCACTACATGGGACGCACTGATCGACCTGATCTGCAGGGAGCAGTTCTACCGCAGGTGCGCCCAAGAAGTGAAGGAGTGGGTGCTAGATCGGGAGCCACCCAGCTTAAAAATGGCTGCCCAATTAGCCGACAAATATGTGGCAATTCGGCCACGGGGGCAGAAGCGCCCCACCAGCAGCCAGCTCCAACAGACTGTACCACCAAGGGGACCACCCTCTTCAGCTCATCACCCCCAAAGACAAGCATCTTCCAACCCGGGTGCTCTTGGCCAGCAACCGCACCGCAGTGTCCCTGCAACTGATCAGAGATCATCGGTGCCAAGACTGGAGAAGAAGTGCTACGGCTGTGGGAAAATCGGACATCTGAGGATGAACTGTCCTGCATCCCAAGCACCCCAGACTCGTGCCCCAAATCCGAGTGCTGGAGCCCGGCTCGCTTGTTTGACGAGAGGCGATGAGCCTACAGAGACTGTTCCCCCTCCAGTCAGTCCGATGGAGTGTGGCGAGAGACAGGTGCACTCTGCAGAGAGAGTCACCTGCATGGCCAAACAGCCCCTACACAACATGTGGAGGCACCTGCAGCCAGTCCACGTGGGACCCCTGCAGGGAGAAGGCCTAAGAGACTCTGGGGCCTCAATCACTGTGGTGAGCCCCCACCTTATAGATCCTGCTGCAGTATTGCAGGGTCGCACAGCCACGGTCACCCTGGCAGAAGGAACAGAAAAAGCGGTTCCCATGGCAAGAGTCTACCTGGACTGGGGAGCTGGACCAGAGTTGCGAGAAGTTGCCGTCATGGATGGTCTCCCAACTGATGTGGTCCTAGGAAATGATCTGGGTGGTGGGATCGTCACTATGTTTGTTGGCGCCATTCCCCGGAGTCAAGTTCCAAAACCACCGTTGACATCAGCTACTCCAGCACAGCCCAGCCCAGAGGAAAAGACTACAGCTGCTAGACAACTGCCAGCACAGCCAACCACAGCATCAACCAGCCCAGAGGAAAAGATCACAGCGGCTAGATCAGTACATCGACCCCGCATGCCTTTTGCCTCTGGTATGCCTATGTCCCCTAGCAACGCAGAGGATGTCGGTTCCAGCTTGTTTGATCCTGTGGGGGTGCCCAATGATGCTCCTGACCCAAGTGGTTTGCCAACTCCGGCGGTGAGTATGAGAAACCACACTGATTTTTCCATGACTGACCCCTACCAGACTGACCCTAGTAGTCCCCACCTAGATCCCCCTGTAGAGTGTCCCAATTTAGGAGAGATTGAGGGCCACAGGCAGGAGTTTAGGGAGGCGCAACTCTCTGACCCATCCCCGAAAGGCATGAGGCGCCACTCTGGCAGCGGCCTTGACAGGGTTGGGGCGGGGAGTTTGACCTGGCGGGAAGGGTTAAGGTACAGGGTAGCCAGGAAAGTGGGAGGGGATAGACCAGATAGGGAATGTGTCCAACTGGTCCCCTCAGGGAACGTTCCTGCGCAACCGGTGTCGGTTGCCAGCGAAACCCCTTTGGACAGTAACCTGGAGACAGACCGTACCCTGAAGTGCCTGATACAGAGCTTACCCTGGTCTGGAATGTCGGATGACGCCCAGACCAACTGTAAGGCTGGTGCCATGCGTTGGCAGCCGGGGCACTCCAGCAGTTGTGTTGTCTCTGGGCCTCTGCCCATAGGAGAACCCTTGCAGCAAGTTGCTGTGGACATAGCAGGTCCCCTGCCTGTGCGCAGTAGATCGGGGAAGACACGCAGCCTCCCTGTAGTGGATGCCACACAGGATCCAGAGGCTGGAGGTCTGGCCGCCATCACTGTGGCACAGGTAGCGGACGAGCAGGAAGGAGTAGGCCTAGGTGACAGGGTAGGTTTCCCGAGTCATAGGTCGACAGAGGAGGATTGGAGGGCAGATCTGACAGTAAGGGCAGACAGTTGCCAGATAGGTATGACGGAGGTGCAGTGCCTGGGGCATCATGTGGGAGGAGACAGGGGTAGGCCCAACCCAGAGGGGGTGGAGGCAACCAGAGGCTGTCCCCGACCCACATCACCCAGACCGGTACTGACCTTAGAACCTGTAAGGCCCTACGGACATGTTGTCATTGACTTTAGTCCTGTAGTGAACCCCTTGACAGAGGTGGCTAGGAAGGGCATTCCCAAGTCAGTGGACTTTGCACCCGCTTGCGAGTTGGCATTCCAGTCATTGAAGAAGGCTCGGGTACCCGCTCCAGTGCTGATGGCGCACATTCTTGACCAGGACTGTGTGTTACGAACTATTGCGCCACTGCACGGACTGGGAGCTGTACCGAGCCAGAAAGAGCCATATGGGCAGGAGCACCCTGTGGCCTGTTTGAGCAGGAAACTGCTATTGTGGGAGGTGGGGTATGCCACGATTGGGACACCGTGGGTGGCACTTGTTTGTAACCGGCCCCCCACCGTGGTGACTTACCACCTACCTGTTAGGTGGCTGCAACCTACCTTGGGGGAATTGGACAGACTTTTGTGGTGGAGCCTTGAACTTGGACTTCAGGTGGACTATTTGAAGATTGTGCACCCACGAAGAGAGGCCCACTGCACTATGGATGAACTGTCTAGGCCAGAGCCTACACATCCCAGGTAGCGTCCCCTTCACCCCCACGGACTGCGGGACCAGGACCCAAATCGTTGGGACATGGGTCCCTGGTTGACCCGCTTGAATGGGGGGGGAGGAGTGTGGCCAGAGAGACCAACCAGCCACACGTGTAATGGCGGCTGCGGCACTGAAGGTGTTAACCCTTGTGCCTGGCGCCATATTAAGGGACAATGGGCGCTGGGCGTCACTGTTAAACGTACTTACGGCGCTGGGTACGGACTGTTTAAAAGTTTGTTTAATGATGTGTTTTAACATGTCATATGTAGTGCTCTATGCACAATTGCAGGAATGCATGTTTAACTGTATTTTATATTCAAGATGTGGTCATCTGTATATTTAAAGAGGAAAATGCACTTACTATTATAGATGTCTGAATAATCATGTCTTATCCTTTGGGAATGGGACAGGGCCCTTAGCATGCCACTTCCTATCAGAGAGGTGTGAAGGACAATACCTTTTGATGTGTAAGTTCTTTAGAGAGAGATGCTAATCACTGGGTTTATGGGCTTGGAACTTGTTTCATGTACCTGATTTAATTGACATGCGAGCGACCTATGCAGGAAGGAAGACTGTTTGTATTGTAGCCTTCCTGTTGTGGTCTCAGACACTGGGTTTGCCTGGAGATGTGAATGAGACAGAAACATTGTGTTTTGAAGCTATGTGATAAATTTATCAATAGTGAATGTTAATCTGATACCAAACGCCTGTGTCAGAGGAAGGAGGATATTGTTTTATTGCACTTATATCCTTGTAAAATGTGATTTATTGGTATTTTGTAAAATAACCTGATTGGTTGGAGAAGACAGGGAGGGCTTACCTCCCTGTGATACTGTGTGGAAAACTGACATAAAAAGGAGACCTGCGTGCCTCCATGTTGTATTGTAACATCTTCTTCTGCTGAAAAGATCTTGATTGTATGCTGTTGCCCCTAGCAATAGGGAGGAGCCTTTTTAAAGGTTATTTGAGCAATAAACACCTTTGCCTCAAGAAGACTGCTTCATCCTTGTGACCAACAGGGTTAGGCCAAACCTAGCCCCGTTCTCCGGCTGTCCAGGGAAGCACCTGACGTCTCCAAGCTCCGCCTTCCGCCAGCTACTGGTAGAGGCCTAGCAAGTGGCTAGTGGGGATTCGTCGACACCACACCGGTGTGGTAAAGCAGTGCGTCGGCACATACAGAGCAGAACCGTGGTTCCAAACGCCACGGCAGGTTAGGAGTTTGGTGGTGGCAGCGAGAACCCGCCCACAGCGCAGTGGGTGGAGTCAGTAACAGGCGGTTACTGACGGTAAGCGGGAATCCCCTATGTGGTCAGGCCTCGTGCGGCTTGACCTTCCATTCTGTGCGCAGTCAACGGGACGCGGAAGCTGCGAGTGCTTCCGTACGGTATCGTCCTGTCACAACGCCCCACTCAGACCTCACAGACTGTGAGCACAAAAACCAGCACCGGATCCCCTGCCGTGCACAGAGCCTATAACCACTGCACAGCAAAAGACCCGAACCGGAGTATCGGCTACGCTCAGGTTACTCCGCTAGCACTTGTCTCCTGGTTGCCATGACGACGTGGCAGCACAGGGCAGGAGACCCTAACAGTACCCCCCCTCTGACGAGGGGTCAAAGAACCCCTACCACCGGGTTTATCGGGGAACTGCGAGAAGAAAGAGCGTATCAGTCTGGGGGCATGAAGATCACAACTGCGCACCCACGACCGCTCCTCCGGGCCATACCCCTTCCAGTGCACCAAAAATGACAGCCGACCCCGAACCACCTTGGAGTCAAGAATCCTTTCAACAACAAACTCCCTCTGGCCACGTATCAGAAGAGGGGAAGGTCTTCCACTGGAAGAAGGATTACTAATTGCCCGTTTTAAAAGGGAACAATGAAATGTTTTATTGATACCCAAAGAACGGGGCAGATCTAACTGAAATGCCACCGGATTGATAACCCTGGTGATCTTATAAGGGCCGATGAACCGGGGGCCTAACTTATGAGATGGCTGTCTCAACTTCAAATTCTTGGTAGACAACCAGACGAAGTCTCCTAATTTGAAGCTGCAGGGTCTTTTCCGCTTATCAAAAACCCTTTTGGTCACTAATGACACAGACACAAGGGCTTTCTTCACTTTCCGCCAAATACCTCTAAGGGCCGAAACCACAGAGGAACCACCAGGCGTGGAGTCCAGGGGGTCAAAAGAATTGGCCTTAGGATGATGCCCATACACACAAAGGAAGGGAGAGATCCCTGTAGCAGAGTGAGCCGCGTTGTTATAGGCAAACTCCGCCATGGACAGATGAGCAACCCAGTGAGTCTGACACTTGGAGACATAACACCTGAGGAACTGCTCCAAGGACTGGTTCACCCTTTCAGTCTGCCCATTAGACTGCGGATGGTAGCCTGACGACAAGCTGACAGAAATCTGGAGATCGGAACAAAATGCCCTCCAGAATTTGGCCACAAACTGGGATCCGCGGTCAGAGACCACATCAAGTGGCAACCCGTGGAGACGCACAACATGCAGCATAAATAATTCAGACAGGCGTCTGGCCGATGGCAGCCCAACCAGTGGAACGAAGTGCGCCATCTTCGAAAACCTGTCAACGACAACCCAGATGGCTGTCATCCCCGAGGATTTGGGCAAGTCCACCACAAAATCCATTGAAATGTGGGTCCATGGCTTAGATGGGATAGAGAGTGGATGTAATGGGCCAACAGGAACCCCTCTAGGAGTCTTATTTCGGGCACAGATGTCACATGCCGAACCCACTGATCCACATCCTTAGCCACCGAGGGCCACCACACCGCCCTAGATAGCAACTCCCGAGTTCTGGCAATACCCGGGTGACCTGCCGACTTCTTGGCATGGAATTCCAGGAACACTCGCTGTCTTAACCTAGGAGGCACAAACAAAAGACCTACCGGAAGGTCTGGAGGAGCCTGCTCCTGTGCTCTAAGGACTAATGATAAGAGGTCCTGGGTAATGCCCACTTTAATACATGATGGGGAAACAATGGGCAACGGCTCCTCGGTGGTCTCCTGGATTGGAGCAAAACTCTGCGAGAGCGCATCAGCCTTGATGTTTTTTGACCCAGGGCGATATGTTATAAAAAAATTAAAGCGAGCAAAAAACAAAGCCCATCGTGCCTGCCTGGCATTGAGACGCTTTGCTGACTCTAAATATGCCAGATTCTTATGGTCAGTGAGAATTGAGACCACAAACTTAGCCCCCTCAAGCCAGTGTCTCCACTCCTCGAGTGCATCCTTAATAGCCAACAATTCCCGGTTACCCACGTCATAATTCATCTCGGCAGGCGAAAATTTACGGGAAAAGTAAGCACAGGGATGAAGGCGATTATCAGACACTCCCATCTGAGAAAGCACTGCCCCAATACCCATCTCAGAGGCATCCACCTCCACTACAAAAGGACGCTCTGGATCTGGGTGTCGCAGCACCTTGGCCGAAACAAATGCCCTTTTGAGACGGGCAAAAGCCGCTTTAGCCTCACAAGACCAGTGAGCAACATCCGCCCCTTTCTTAGTGAGTGCCACCAAGGGCGCCACTATAGACGAAAATCCAGCGATAAATCGTCTATAAAAATTCGCAAAGCCCAGGAAACGCTGAAGCGCCTTCAAACTAGTGGGCTGCACCCAATCCAGGACTGCCTGTACCTTGGAACCCTCCATTTGGAAACCTTCTGGGGAGATAATATATCCTAGAAATGCGATTTGCTGAACTTCAAATTCGCACTTCTCCAGCTTCGCCCCAAGCCGGTGGTCTCTGAGTTTCTGGAGGACTAAGCGTACATGCTTCCGATGTTCCTCCAGGGAATGGGAGAAGATTAGGATGTCATCTAAGTATACAACTAAGAATCTATCCAAATATTCCCTGAGCACATCATTCATGAAATCCTGGAAGACTGCCGGGGCATTACAGAGCCCAAAAGGCATCATCAAATATTCATAATGCCCTGAGTGGGTATTAAAGGCAGTTCTTCCATTCATCCCCCTCTCTTATTCGGATTAGATTGTACGCACCGCGTAGGTCAATCTTAGAAAAAATGGTGGCAGTACGAAGCTGGTCAAACAAGACCGAAATGAGAGGCAGTGGGTATGAGTTTTTAATCGTGATACGGTTCAATTCCCTGAAGTCGATGCAGGGTCGCAACGAACCGTCCTTTTTACCCACGAAGAAGAACCCCGACCCAACTGGAGACTGTGAAGGTCTGATAAATCCCTTAGCCAAGTTCTCCTGAATGTACTCTGCCATAGCCTGAGTCTCAGGACGTGACAGGGAGTACAACCTGCTCTTGGGAAGCTTAGCATTTGGCAACAAATCAATGGCACAGTCATAGGGGCGATGGGGAGGTAGTACCTCTGCAACTTTTTTGGAGAACACGTGCGCAAAATCTGCATAACACCCTGGCAATCCTGGCAAAATTAGCTGCGAGAGCCTGACTGGAAGGCTCAAGCAACTCCTGAAACAATCAGTACCCCAACTAAGAATCTCCCCAGAGACCCAGTCAAATTGAGGATTGTGGGCCCTTAACCAGGGTAACCCCAACACCAATGGGGCAAAAGTACAGACAGTCACATAAAAGGACAATTTTTCAGAGTGTGTGGCTCCAATAAACAAAGAAATCTGGCTAGTGCAAGAGGTAATTTTACCTTGGGATAATGGTTCCCCGTTTAACCCACAAATCTCAATTTCCGATGCCAAGGGTACTAAGGGAACAGAGTGTTTCAGGGCGAATTGGCGGTCCATAAAAACCCCGTCGGCCCCACTGTCCACAAAGGCCTCAGTCTTAACAGTTTGACCGAGGATCTTCAAGGTCACCGGAATGATAAGTCTTCTTGGGAAATTCTGACTTCTGGCCTGACAGGATATTTCCCATCACCCTCAGGCCCTGAAGTTTTCCGGCTTTTCTGGGCATGATACTACCACATGACCTTTATTCCCACAGTACAAACACAACCCCTGCTGTCTCCTCCGCATCTTCTCACGCGAGGAGAGGCGGGTAGCCCCAATCTGCATAGGCTCCTCGGAAAATTCCTCAGAGTCTAAGGTTCCCTTGGGAAGGAAGGAAATCTCAGTCTCCCTTTCAAGCCTACGCTCTCTCAGCCGTCTATCCACCCGGATGGATAACTGCATGAGCTGATCCAAGCTATCAGGCAAGGGATATTGTACCAGTTGGTCCTTTATCTGGTTAGAAAGACCTCTTCGGTACTGGTGTCTCAGGGCTGGGTCATTCCACTGGGTATCATGGGCCAACCTCCGAAACTCCGTACAGTAAACCTCAACTGGCCTTCGCCCTTGCTTAAGGATCGAAATCTGAGCCTCGGCTGAGGCCGTCTTGTCAGGGTCATCATACAACATGCCCAGTGCCGTAAAAAAAGCATCAACACTTTTAAGCGACGGACAGTCAGGCTGCAACCCATATGCCCAGACCTGTGGGTCTCCTTGTAGCAAGGAAATCACTATGCCCACCCGCTGAATCTCCGACCCAGAAGACTGAGGCCTAAGCTGGAAGTATAGCTTGCAGCTCTCCTTGAAACAAAAGAACTGCGAGCGATCTCCAGAAAAACGATCCGGGAGATTTACTTTCGGCTCCTTAACCCCTAAAGGTGCTGCTGCTGCGGGAGCTCCGCCAGCAGCCTGGGAGGTGTGCATTTTAATGGACAAATCATTAAATTGTCGAGTCAGGACCTGCACCTGATCGACCACCCGTTGCAACGTATTTTGAGGGGTATGTTCCATATTCCCACAAAATTTCAACAGGAGTATTAGGCTGCTGAATATGTTATGCACACCAGTGCCTGCAGGAAAGTACTGGTGTCAGAACTGTTATGCACTCCAGTGCCTGCAGGAATGTACTGGTGTTTGAACTGTTATGCAAAACAAATGGACTCACAGACAAACTGGGGAATATGACATAACGTACACAGAAGGTGATAGGGTAACAAAATACACACAAGGTGAACAGAGAAGCCCAGAGGCTAAGGAACTGGGTATCTCCCTTGTATTAGAACTGCTCAGATTGGAAAAGCAAGATGTTGTGTTTTAATACGTAGAGAACCCGAAATGCTGTTGCTAAGGGCAACAGCAAAACCCTAAAGGGTTACCAACTTGTGTGGCAGTAAACTCCTTGGTCAGAGATGGAATGATAGACACAAGGAGAGTCTCCACAATCCTAATTCTCACTTGCAGTGCACAGGTTCAGCTTACTGCCACTAAACTGACCCCTGACACCTAGCACAGTGAGACAGGATTAGACAGGCAAGTCTTAGAATACAGCCGCAAACTTGCTAAGTTCACAGAGTAGTAACAGAACCCCAGCAAGCTAAACGACTGACTCCAGTCTTACTGCTAGGTCTGGATTGGCAGAGTGTAATACCAAATCCCCAGGCCTATTTGCAGTAAGCAACAAACAAATACAAAGCTACACAGTACTGGTTAACTTTCAGGAACTGACTAACCAACAAAGATTCAGCAGCATCTGCTTACCCTGAGAAGAGGCCTTATAAAGCAGGTGCTGTCCACGCCCCACTCAGACCTCACAGACTGTGAGCACAAAAACCAGCACCGGATCTCCTGCCGTGCACAGAGCCTATAACCACTGCACAGCAAAAGACCCGAACCGGAATATCAGCTGCGCTCAGGTTACTCCGCTAGCACTTGTCTCCCGGTTGCCATGACAACGTGGCAGCACAGGGCAGGAGACCCTAACAATATCCCTGTATTATCCCTATATCCTATTGTCCCTGTATTATATCCCTGTATTATCCCTCTATCCTACTGTCCCTGTATTATATCCCTGTATTATCCCTCTATCCTACTGTCTCTGTATTATATCCCTGTATTATCCCTCTGTCCTACTGTCCCTGTATTATATCCCTGTATTATATCCCTGTATTATCCCTATATCCTACTGTCCCTGTATTATATCCCTGTATTATCCCCATATCCTACTGTACCTGTATTATATCCCTGTATTATCCCTCTATCCTACTGTCCCTGAATTATATCCCTGTATTATCCCCATATCCTACTGTCCCTATATTATATCCCTGTATTATCCCTATTTCTCCTTCATCCACTAGGGGACACTTGAGCGCAGTTACAATGGGGATATAGTAGGCAGTAACTGGGAGCTGGCTCTTTAAATCTCAAACACCGTGGCTAGCTCCTCCCCTACTATGTCCCCTCCAAGCCAGTCTTTGTTTTGTGCCCAAGGAAGCTGGTCACTCTTGGGTTTTCTCTGAAGATTTTTTTTTTTTCTTGCTTGCACTCACAGACTGGCAGCTCTGCCACTGCCAGTCTGCACTGCGGGAGCTGCCGGCGGGGTCCCATCGCAGCTGCGTGCGGCTCGGGATGGGCCCCGGCTGAAGGAGAAACTGAGCTCTCCGGAGCTGGCCGGACACCGCTGCGTGCGGCGCGTGTCGGAGGCCGCTCCGTCAGCAGAAGATTCCGGCAGCGGGCAGCAGTAAGTATATGCGGCCGGACACCGCTGCTTGCGGCGCATGTCGGGGCCGCTCCACCAAGACGGTGAGTAAAAAGCTGTGCCTTTTTTATGTGCTCACTATATTCATGTTAAGACAACTGGCTACAGTGCAGACAAGCCTAGGGACTTTGATCTATTATAACCCCTGGCTCCCCGCTTCTCCTCTTTGCACTGGTCCCCCGGTGGGCTCACACTCCCCGCCCCTCGTTCTTAACATTGGTCCCGGCGGCCGAGGCTCACAGTACCCGCTCCCCCGATCTGATCGCTGGTCCCGGTGGCTCGCTCCCCCCGCTGGGATTCCCGCTCGGCGCGGCTCACAAAGCCGGCACGGGGATCCCGCTGGAGGCGCGAAGCAGATTTGAATCTTGCGCCTTTACTTGAGTGGGGCGGAGCTTAGTCCCGCTCTGCTCCACCGGGTTTAGCGCGCACTGGCGGCCATTTCCTCCAGGCTGCAGCGCGGGAGATAGAAGCACTCCGGTCACAGTGAGATTGTTACAGTGGGGACAGGGGGGTACAGGGGATCCTATGCTTTATTAGAGCTGCGTACACTGCACAGTAGAGTGCAGGAGATCTTAGGGCTTCTGTGGCTGCGTTTCTCCCTGCCCTTCTGCCTATTGCTGTGTTGTGTGGGGGAGGATGACAGGTGCTGACATGACAAGCAAAGGCTCCAAGGCAGCACAGAAACAGGGGCACCTTCAAAATCAGTTGAAGGGCTCTCTAGGGCTGTAATCTCTTCCCAAGCCCCGTCCTTTAGTCCCCCCTCCCCACAGGCTTCTAAAAAGAGATTGCTAGCCTCTGTGTTGCAGGACTCTGACGGTGATATGCCTCAGTTAGATGAGGCGGTGGTAGATATACAGGATACTGATGACGATCAGGTGTACGAGGACTCTGAACCAGTAGCTCAGGGTATTGAGGCTCTTATTACTGCTATTCGCTCAGTATTACAGGTGGAGGAGACGGAGCAGGACACCTTACGCCCTTCAAGGTTTGGCACCAACCAATGCTTGCCGGTGACTTTTCCAGTTTCGGAGGAGCTAGATGCGCTCATCACGGCAGCCTGGAAACATCCAGACGCGAAGTTTCAGGTATCACGAAAAATTTTGTCTTCCTATCCTTTTCCCGCAGATAGCAGGACGCAACATGAGACCTCTCCGATTGTGGATCCTTTGGTGTCTCATCTGTCCAAGGAGACGGTTCTACCGGTTCCTGGAGCGACTTTGCTTAAGGAGGCGTCGGACAGGAAGTTGGAATCCACCTTGAAGACTACTTACTCGGCGGCGGGAGTATTACATCGCCCAGCGCAGGTAGGTTGTTGGGTCAACAAGGCGATGGAAGCTTGGGCGGAGCAATTGTCCTCTGGAATTCGTGACGATTTGCTGGCGGATTGTCAGGAATCGACTCACCACAGCCACATCTGTCCGTCGGTGCGGACTCCGTCCGGGGTCCCTACGTTCTGCTGTCGTCTGCTCCTCTGCCGCCAGACGTCATCCTGGGCCTAGGAACGCTCCTGTAACAGCGGGCGTGTGAGCACGCCGCGTTCCCGCCGGGCCGCGGCATGCGTGCCGCCATGACAGTCTCCATCGGTCAGAGTACGGCGGCCAATCCGGAGCTTGGCCGCACCTCCTTTTCCCACTCCAACCAATGTCTGCACACCAGTGGGTATATCAGGAGCTGCAGGGTGAGCCTGTGGTTGTCCTGAACTTTGTGTCACTCCTGCGACCCATGTGCCTGGATCCTCCGTGTTCCTGGTTACCTTCCTGGATCCTCCGTGTTCCTGGTTACCTTCCTGGATCCTCCGTGTTCCTGGTTACCTACCTGTTCCTCCGTGTTCCTGGTTACCTTCCTACATCTCCGTGGAACTACAAGCATCAGCAACCCCTTTATCTGTATTTGGCTCCACACCTAACTACAACCGCAGTGTGCTTCAGCCTCTGCAGTAGAGACTCTCTCCAGGTGCATTCCATCACCTCACCTGTGAAGCAGCTTGCTAGCTGCCTGTGCTTAACGAACTGCTCTGTGGACTTCCACCTGAGTCTCCTGCATCTGCTACCAGGTTTGCTACACATTTAATACCATCTCTGCTGGCTCCACGTTTTAAACCATTCTGGTTCTCACACCAGTGAACTTATCCATCATTACCATTTCCTCCATAGACTCTCAGCTGCCAAGCTGCACCATATCCATTGCATACTTTTTATTGTTTATTCCTGCACGTTATTCTGCTGCCTTATTGTGTGAACTTTTATGTTAATAAAACACCATTGCGCTGATGCGCAGAAACCCAATCCAGCCTCCTCACTTATTCTATCCTACCTCCACTGACCCACTAGCGCCCCCTCCGGGGACACAAGCAAAACCGAACCTGACAGTAAGTTCGGGACCGATGGACTCGGACGGTGGTCAGAGTGTGGGGTCAGGGGCCTTACAAAATCTGGTCTCCCGCTTGGATGGTCAAGAGGCTGTGCAGCAGCAGATGTTCCAGTTTCTGCAAGGGATGTCCTCCCGGATTGATACACTACAGCAAACCCTGCCTAGTGTACTTGCTACTCCAGTTCCAGTTACCCCAGCACCTGCAAGTGCTGTGAGTTCTTCTACGCCGGCTGCATCAGCTCCAGTGTCACGCTTGCACCTGCCTGTGCCTAGCAAATATGATGGCAGTCCGAAGCTATGTCGCGGGTTCCTTAACCAATGTGAAATCCAGTTTGAATTATTATCACACAATTTCCCCACGTCAAGATCCAAGGTTGCCTACATTATCTCACTGCTCTCTGGTTCTGCCTTGAGTTGGGTGTCTCCTCTGTGGGAACGTGCTGACCCTCTGATGAACAACTACGCTGAATTCGTGTCAACCTTCAGACGTATCTTTGACGAGCCAGGTCGTGCAACATCAGCCTCTGCAGACCTTATTCAGCTTCGTCAAGGTACCCGGAGTATGGGACAATATGTCATCCAGTTCCAGACGTTAGCCGCAGAGATTCAGTGGAATAATCAAGCCCTGGTAGCAGCCTTCTGGCATGGACTTTCAGATCGGATCAAGGATGAACTGGCAACCCGCGATGTCCCTGAGCAATTGCCTGAACTGATTTCTCTATGCATCAAGTTGGACTCTCGCATCCGCGAACGCAACAGTGAGCGTGCTCGTAGTGAGCCGCGCAAGTCAAGAATGGTACCTTCAGTACAATTTCAGCCTCCACCTTCTGATGAGCCTATGCAAGTTAATAGGTCCCGCTTAACTCCTGAGGAGCGGTCAAGAAGACTCCGTGAGAGACTGTGTCTTTATTGTGCGGCTGCAGGTCACCAGATCAATTCTTGTACAGTGTGTTCGGGAAACGCCAGATCCTGACTTGTAAAGGAGGAGTCAAGTTGGGATCTTCTAGACAAGCTCCTTCAAACCAAGACCTCATTCTTCCTGTGACTTTAGAGACTACAGATGGTCTTCAGTCTGCATCTGCGTTAGTGGACTGTGGAGCCGCAGGAAACTTCATCACTCAAGCTGCGGTAGATAAGTTTCGTTTGCCTATCTGCGAACTCTCATATCCAGTCTACATCACTGCAGTAGATGGTAGCCGAATCTCCAAGGGGAATATCTCTCACCAAACCAGACCAGTGGTTCTGGGAGTCGGGTTCCTGCATTATGAATTAATAAAGTTTTTAGTTATTCCTCAGGCAACCCAGGAGATCGTGTTGGGAATGCCCTGGCTCCAACTACATAATCCGCAGATTGATTGGTCTACGTTACAAATCACTTCCTGGGGTTCACATTGTCGCCAGTCCTGCTTAGCCCAAGTTTGTCCTATCAAGTCTTCTGAAGTCAAAACCCAGTCAAATCTTCCTGCGGCTTACCAAGATTTCTCTGACGTCTTCAGTGAAAAGGCCGCTGATGTTCTGCCGCCCCATAGAGAGTGGGATTGCCCCATTGACCTCATTCCCGGCAAGAAACCACCAAGGGGGCGTACCTATCCGTTATCCGTTCCTGAAACTGAGGCGATGAGCGACTACATCAGGGAGAACTTACAGAAAGGATTTATCCGTCCCTCATCTTCACCCGCTGGTGCGGGCTTCTTCTTTGTTAAAAAAAAGGATGGAGGATTACGTCCATGCATTGATTACCGGGGTCTCAATGACATTACCATCAAAAACAGTTATCCATTACCACTCATCACTGAATTGTTTGATAGAGTTAAGGGAGCCCGCATCTTCACCAAGTTAGATCTCCGCGGTGCCTACAACCTCATCAGAATCCGTAGTGGTGACGAATGGAAGACAGCTTTTAATACTCGAGATGGTCATTACGAGTACCTGGTAATGCCATTCGGGTTGAGCAATGCCCCAGCAGTGTTCCAGCACTTTGTTAACGAATCTTCCGTGACGTTCTGTACAAATACCTCGTAGTTTACCTGGATGATATCCTCATCTTCTCCCAAGATCTCTCTTCTCATCGTCTGCAAGTCCGTGAGGTCCTCCGACGTCTTCGTGAGAACCGTCTCTACGGCAAATTATCCAAGTGTACCTTCGAAGTTCCCTCCATACCCTTCCTGGGGTATATAATTTCCGGATCGGATCTCCAGATGGACCCGACAAAGTTGGAAGCCATTGCCATATGGTCCATTCCAAGTAGTCTCAAGTCTATTCAGCGATTCCTGGAATTCGCCAATTATTATAGGAAGTTTATCCGAGGATTTTCAACTCTCATCGCTCCTATTACCAACTTAACTCGGAAAGGGGCAGATCATTCCAACTGGTCAGAAGAAGCTTTAGCGGCATTTCAAAAGATCAAGCTGGCCTTTATGTCTGCTCCAGTTCTGTCTCAACCGGATGTAAACAAGCCATTCGAGTTGGAGGTGGATGCCTCCACAGTAGGAGTTGGAGCTGTTCTCTCCCAGAAGGGAACTGATGGGAAGATTCACCCTTGTGGATTTTATTCTCGTAAATTCCTCCCTGCAGAAGCTAACTATTCCATTGGAGATCAAGAACTACTAGCGATCAAGCTGGCCCTTGAGGAATGGAGGTATCTCCTGGAAGGGGCCAAATTTCCGTTCAACATCTATACGGATCATAAAAATCTGCTTTATTTGAAGGCAGCCCAGTGCCTCAATCCTCGCCAGTCCCGGTGGGCTATGTTCTTCTCTCGTTTTAACTTTAAGCTTCATTTACGCCCAGGTTCTCAGAATATCAAGGCAGACGCTTTATCTCGATCTATGGAGTCCGAAGAGGAGACGTCCGACTCTGTTCCGCATTCCATCCTGAGTTCAGTGGTATTTGCTTCGTCTCAAGTTTCTCCTGCTCCACCTCCTGGTAAGACTTTTGTTTCCCCAGAACTCCGTTCCAAGTTGCTGTCTTGGGCTCATCAGTCCAAATTCACTGGGCATCCTGGTGTCTTGAAAACTTTCAAGTTCCTCTCTGAGACATACTGGTGGCCGAAGATGAAAGTTGACAACAAAGATTTCGTGGCATCCTGCCCGAAGTGTGCGCAGCACAAGACTCCTCGACAATCTCCAGCAGGTCAGTTACAACCATTATCTGTTCCCAGCCGTCCCTGGTCACACTTGTCCATGGTTTTCATCTCTGACCTTCCCTCTTCTCAAGGATTCAATACCATCTGGGTTGTGGTTGACAGGTTTACCAAAATGGCCCATTTTGTACCACTCCAGGGTCTTCCTTCCGCACCAAAGCTTGCCCAAATCTTACTACGGGAGATTTTCCGCTTACATGGACTACCCACTGAAATTATATCTGACCGTGGAGTTCAGTTTGTGGCAAGATTTTGGAGAGCCCTTTGTTCTGCCATGCAAGTCAACCTCAAGTTTTCGTCAGCCTACCACCCTCAGACGAATGGGCAGACGGAGAGGGTAAACCAAGAGTCAGAAACCTTTTTAAGACTTTATGTTTCGTCTTCTCAAGATGACTGGTTGGACCTGCTCCCATGGGCTGAATTTGCCCACAATTTCCGCTACCATACTGCTACAGAAACAACTCCGTTCTTTGCTGTATATGGACAACATCCCCGTGTTCCAGATTTTCAAGAACTTCCTCACATTGATGTTCCTGCTGCCACTGCTGTCTTGAGTCAGTTCTCTTCAACCTGGAGGAAGATTCATGCTTCTCTCAAGAAGGCTTCTAGCCGGTATAAGTTCTTTGCTGACCGCAAAAGACGTGCAGTTCCTAGCCTGAAACCTGGTGACAAGGTTTGGCTTTCCACCCGGAACCTCCGTCTTAGAGTCCCGTCAATGAAATTTGCACCACGTTTCATCGGTCCCTTTTCCATCGAAAGAGTCATCAGTCCTGTGGCCTACAAGCTCAAGTTACCACCTTCTCTACGAATACCTAATGCCTTTCATGTCTCTCTCCTCAGACCGTTAGTCCTGAATCGCTTCCAAAGAGCTCATCCAGTCGGCCCCAAAGTGCAAACTCAGCGGGGCGTGGAGTTCGAGATAGAGAAGATTCTGGATTCCCATTGCCGGTACGGTCGTCTACAATACCTTATCGACTGGAGAGAAGGAGGAGAGAAGTTGGGTGAATTCGTCAGATGTCCATGCTCCAAGGTTGGTCCGTGTCTTCCACAGAACTCATCCTTCCAAGCCACGTGGGTGTTCAGTGCCCACCCATAAAGGAGGGGGTACTGTCAGGAATCGACTCACCACAGCCACATCTGTCCGTCGGTGCGGACTCCGTCCGGGGTCCCTACGTTCTGCTGTCGTCCGCTCCTCTGCCGCCAGACGTCATCCTGAGCCTAGGAACGCTCCTGTAACAGCGGGCGTGTGAGCACACCGCGTTCCCGCCGGGCCGCGGCATGGGCGCCGCCATGACAGTCTCCATCGGTCAGAGTACGGCGGCCAATCCGGAGCTTGGCCGCACCTCCTTTTCCCACTCCAACCAATGTCTGCACACCAGGGGGTATATCAGGAGCTGCAGGGTGAGCCTGTGGTTGTCCTGAACTTTGTGTCACTCCTGCGACCCATGTGCCTGGATTCTCCGTGTTCCTGGTTACCTTCCTGGATCCTCCGTGTTCCTGGTTACCTACCTGTTCCTCCGTGGTCCTGGTTACCTTCCTACATCTCCGTGGAACTACAAGCATCAGCAACCCCTTCATCTGTATTTGGCTCCACACCTAACTACAACCGCAGTGTGCTTCAGCCTCTGCAGTAGAGACTCTCTCCAGGTGCATTCCATCACCTCACCTGTGAAGCAGCTTGCTAGCTGCCTGAGCTTAACGAACTGCTCTGTGAACTTCCACCTGAGTCTCCTCCATCTCTGCTGGCTCCATGTTTTAAACCATTCTGGTTCTCACACCAGTGAACTTATCCATCATTACCATTTCCTCCATAGACTCTCAGCTTCCAAGCTGCACCATTTCCATTGCATACTTTTTATTGTTAATTCCTGCACGTTATTCTGCTGCCTTATTGTGTGAACTTTTATGTTAATAAAACACCATTGCGCTGATGCGCAGAAACCCAATCCAGCCTCCTCACTTCTTCTATCCTACCTCCACTGACCCACTAGCGCCCCCTCCGGGGACACAAGCAAAACCGAACCTGACACGGATCAGCTGATACAGTTGGCGGAACACATCCGTGAATCAGCCTTTTATCTTTGCGAGGCTTCCAAGGACATCTGTATTCTCGGTGCTAGGATTTCCGCTTCAGCAATTTCGTCCCGCAGAGCTCTCTGGCTGCGGCAGTGGCAAGTGGATACGGAGTCCAAGCGGGCAGCAGAAGCGTTGCCCTTTACGGGAGAGGTCCTGTTCGGTAAGGGTCTGGATGCCTGGATTTCTCAGGCCACCGGAGGTAAGTCGACTTATCTTCCTTCTGCTGCTCCAGCCCCTAGTAGGCCATATAGGGGTCCCTCCTTTCGATCCTTTCGTGCCCCTTCCAGGTTTCAAGGCCAGGCCAAGGGAGGAGCTTCCGCCTCCCGTGGCCATAGGGGTAGAGGCAGAGGCAGGGGTTCCACTGCCTCAACCCGGTCAGAGGTTAAGTCCTCCACCACTGCCACCACATGATGGGCTTCCCACCCACCTGGGAGACCACAGGGTGGGAGCACATCTGTCTGGGTACAGTCCTGTCCAGATGCTTTGGTCAGGGATCTAATTTTTTTACCACAGGTTTACCAGTTTCCGACGACAGAAGAGTTGTGTGACAGGACGGTCCCGTACGAAAGCACTCGCTGCTTTCGCGTCCCGTCGGCTGCGCACAGAATGGAAGGTCAAGTCACACGAGGCCTGACCACATAGGGGATTCCCGCTTACCGTCAGTAACCGCCTGTTACTGACTCCACCCACTGCGCTGTGGGCGGGTTTATGCTGCCACCACCAAACTCCTAACCTGCCGTGGCGTTTGGAACCACGGTCCTGCTCTGTATGTGCCGACGCACTGCCTTACCACACCTGTGTGGTGCCGACGAATCCCCACTAGCCACTTGCTAGGCCTCTACCGGTAGCTGGCGGAAGGCGGAACTTGGAGACGTTAGGTGCTTCCCTGGACAGCCGGAGGACAGGGCTATGGTTGGCATAACCCTGTAGGTCACAAGATGAAGCAATCTTCTTGAGGCAATGATGTTTATTTGCTCAAATATAGTTCTAAAGAGAACTCTTTCCTATTGCTAGGGGCAACAGCATACAGCAAGATGTTCCAGCAGAATAAGATGGTACAATTCAATACAACTCTGGAGGCACGCAGGTCTCCTTTTTATGTCAGTTTTCCACACAGTACCACAGGGGGGTAAGCCCTCCCTGTCTTCTCCAACCAATCAGGTTATTTTACAAAATACCAATAAATCACATTTTACAAGGATATAAGTGCAATAAAACAATATCCTCCTTCCTGTGACACAGACGTTTGGTATCAGATTAACATTCACTATTGATAAATTTATCACATAGCTTCAAAATACAAATGTTTCTGTCTCATTCACATCTCCAGGCAAGCCCAGATCCCCCGTGATTAGCACCTTTCCCTAAGAGACTTACACATCAAAAGGTATTGTCATTCACACCTCTCTGCTAGGACAGGGCCATTAGCATGCCACTTCCTACTGACAGGAGATGATTATTCAGACATCTATAGTAAGTGCATTTTTCCCCCTTAAGATACAGCTGACCATATCTTGAATATAAAATAGATACAGTTAATCATGCATTCCTGCAATTGTGCACAGAGCACTACATATGACATGTTAAAACACATCATTAAACAACTTTTAAACAGTTCGCGCCCAGCGCCGTAAGTACGTTTAGCAGTGACGCCAAGCGCCCATTGTCCCGATAATGGCGCCGGGCACTAGGGGTTAACCCCTTCAGTGCTGCGGCGGCCATTTTCCACGTGGGCTGGAGCCTCTCCGGCCACACTCCCCCCCCCCCCCCCCCCCCCCCATTCAAGCGGGTCAACCAGGGACCCATGTCCCAACGATTTGGGTCCTGGTCCCGCAGTCCTTAATGAGGTTATCGGGAGTTCTTTGGGGGTTCAGGCTCCTCCTGACGTGACAGTCCATCCGCCTTGCTATGAGCCTTGCCTTGCTTGTGGATAATATGAGAGTCATAAACCTGAAGAGCAAGGCTCCATCGCAACAGTCTGTCCAATTTCCCCAATGTAGGTTGCCGCCACCTAACAGGTGGGTGGTAAGTCACCACGGTGGGGGGCCGGTTACAAACAAGTGCCACCCAAGGTGTCCCAATTGTGGCATACCCCACCTCCCACCATAGCAGTTTTCTGCTCAAACAGGCCACAGGGTGCTCCTGCCCATATGGCTCTTTCTGGCTCGGTACTGCTCCCAGTCCGTGCAGTGGCGCAGTAGTTCGTAACGCACAGTCCTGGTCAAGAATGTGCGCCATCAGCACTGGAGCAGGTACCCGAGCCTCCTTCAATGACTGGAATGCCAACTCGCAAGCGGGTGCAAAGTCCACTGACTTGGGAATGCCCTTCCTAGCCATCTCTGTCAAGGGGTTCACTACAGGACTAAAGTCAATGACAACGTGTCCGTAGGGCCTTACAGGTTCTAAGGTCAGTACCGGTCTGGGTGATGTGGATCGGGGACAGCCTCTGGTTGCCTCCACCCCCTCTGGTTTGGGCCTACCCCTGTCTCCTCCCACATGGTGCCCCAGGCACTGCACCTCCAACATACCTATCTGGCAACTGTCTGCCCTAACTGTCAGACCTGCCCTCCAATCCTCCTCCGTCGATCTATGACTCGGGAAACCTACCCTGTCACCTAGGCCTACTCCTTCCTCCTCGTCCGCTACCTGTGCCACAGTGATGGCGGCCAGACCACCAGCCTCTGGATCCTGTGTGGCATCCACTACAGGGAGGCTGCGTGTCTTCCCCCGATCTACTGCGCACAGGCAGGGGACCTGCTATATCCACAGCAACTTGCTGCAAGGGTTCTCCTATGGGCAGAGGCCCAGAGACAACACAACCGCTGGAGTGCCCCAGCTGCCAACGCATGGCATTAGCCTTACAGTTGGTCTGGGCATCATCCGACATTCCAGACCAGGGTAAGCACTGTGTCAGGCACTTCAGGGTACGGTCTATCTCAGGGCTACTGCCCAAAGGGGTTTCGCTGGCAACCGACACCGGTTGCGCAGGAAAGCTCCCTGGGGGGACCAGTTGGACACAATCCCTATCTGGTCTATCCCCTCCCACTTTCCTGTCTACCCTGTACCTTAACCCTTCCCGCCAGGTCAAACTTCCTGCCCCAACCCTGTCAAGGCCGCTGCCAGAGTGGCGCCTCATGCCTTTCGGGGATGGGTCAGAGAGTTGGGCCTTTCTGAACTCCTGCCTGTGGCCCTCAATCTCTCCTAAATTGGGACACTCTACAGGGGGATCTAGGTGGGGACTACTAGGGTCAGTCTGGTAGGGGTCAGTCATGGAAAAGTCAGTGTGGTTTCTCATACTCACCGCCGGAGTTGGCAAACCACTTGGGTCAGGAGCATCATTGGGCACCCCCACAGGATCAAACGAGCTGGAACCAACATCCTCTACGTTGCTAGGGGACGTAGGCATACCAGAGGCAAAAGGCATGCGGGGTCGATGTGCCGATCTAGCCGCTGTAATCTTTTCCTCTGGGCTGGTTGAAGCTGTGGTTGCCTGTGCTGGCAGTTGTCTAGCAGCTGTAGTCTTTTCCTCTGGGCTGGGCTGTGCTGGAGCAGCTGATGTCAACGGTGGTTGTGGAACTTGACTCCGGGGAATGGCGCCAACAAACGTAGTGACGATCCCACCACCCAGATCATTTCCTAGGACCACATCAGTTGGGAGACAATCCATGACGGCAACTTCTCGCAACTCTGGTACAGCTCCCCAGTCCAGGTAGACTCTTGCCATGGGAACCGCTTTCTCCATTCCATCTGCCAGGGTGACCTTGGCAGTGCGACCCTGCAATACTGCAGCAGGATCTATAAGGTGGGGGCTCACCACAGTGATTGAGGCCCCAGAGTCGCTTAGGCCTTCTCCCTGCAGGGGTCCCACGTGGACCGGCTGCAGGTGCCTCCACATGTTGTGTAGGGGCTGTTTGGCCATGCAGGTGACTCTCTCCGCAGAGTGCACCTGTCTCTCGCCACACTCCATCGGACTGACTGGAGGGGGAACAGTCTCTGTAGGCTCATCTCCTCTCGTCAAACAAGCGATCCGGGCTCCAGCACTCGGATTTGGGGCACGAGTCTGGGGTGCTTGGTATGCAGGACAGTTCATCCTCAGATGTCCGATTTTCCCACAGCCGTAACACTTCTTCTCCAGTCGTGGCACCGATGATCTCTGATCAGTTGCAGGGACTCTGCGGTGCGGTTGCTGGCTAAGAGCACCCGGGTTGGAAGATGCTTGTCTTTGGGGGTGATGAGCTGAAGAGGGGGGTCCCCTTGGTGGTGCAGTCTTTTGGAGCTGGCTGCTGGCTGGGCGCTTCTGCCCCTGCGGCCGAATTGCCACATACTTGTCTGCTAATTGGGCAGCCATTTTTAAGCTGGGTGGCTCCCGATCTAGCACCCACTCCTTCACTTCTGGGGCGCACCTGCGGTAGAACTGCTCCCTGCAGATCAGGTCGATCAGTGCGTCCCATGTAGTGGCTTCCGAATCCTTCACCCACTTCACCACGTACTGCCGCAGCTGGGTGGCGAACTGCTCATGGGTGCTGCAAGGATTCTTGGGCAAGTCTCTGAACTTCTTCCTGTAAGACTCTGGAGTGATGAAGATTCGCTGGAGGAGGGCCTTCGCAACTTCGTCGTAGTTCCCACAGTCCTCCGTGGCCACTCCTCGATAGGCCTCCAAGGCCTCTCCATGCAGAGTGGGCACAAGGTGTCTCACCCACTCTGACTCGGGTAGATCGTGTAGTTTACATGTCCTTTCAAAAACTTGCAAATGTCCATCAATGTCCCTATCACTGTCTGCAAACTTGGCAAACTGAATACGTCCTGATCTGTGTACCACAGCTGACAACGGCTCCCGGGGTACCACGGCCTGTGGTGCCCGCTCCGAATGCCACATCTGAATGACAAGCATGCGTTCTTGCTCCGTTGCCCTTTCCCCCAATTCCGCTAGCCGATCTGCTAGGCTATCCGTGCCGCCCCCCCTGGGACGTTGGGATCCTGGCCCTGCTAGGGATTGCTGGGAAACATTGCTGCTGTGAGAGAGGGCGGGGCTTGTGGGTCTCACCGGTTCCTTACGAAGGTCCACTGTTGGGCCGTCCTCTGCGATGCTGACGCCGTCAGTGCTTTCCACCTCCGCCCGATGGGACTCCTCCCAGCTCCTGAGCGCCGCCTGCATGACGCTTATGGACGCGCTGAAAGGGATATCCACACCCTTCTCCTGGCATACGATCTCCAGATCATCCTTGGACATTCCGCTGAATTCCGCCATCTTGTGCGTTCTCCTGCGCTACAGTTACTCCTCTCCTGAGTAACTCGGCTTCTCCAATCGGGTGATGAAAAGCCGCCTGGGAATATCCCACCGCTATGCCAACAATTTCTGTGACAGGACGGTCCCGTACGAAAGCACTCGCCGCTTTCGAGTCCCGTCGGCTGCGCACAGAATGGAAGGTCAAGTCACACGAGGCCTGACCACATAGGGGATTCCCGCTTACCGTCAGTAACCGCCTGTTACTGACTCCACCCACTGCGCTGTGGGCGGGTTTATGCTGCCACCACCAAACTCCTAACCTGCCGTGGCGTTTGGAACCACGGTTCTGCTCTGTATGTGCCGACGCACTGCCTTACCACACCTGTGTGGTGCCGACGAATCCCCACTAGCCACTTGCTAGGCCTCTACCGGTAGCTGGCGGAAGGCGGAACTTGGAGACGTTAGGTGCTTCCCTGGACAGCCGGAGGACGGGGCTATGGTTGGCATAACCCTGTAGGTCACAAGATGAAGCAATCTTCTTGAGGCAATGATGTTTATTTGCTCAAATATAGTTCTAAAGAGAACTCTTCCCTATTGCTAGGGGCAACAGCATACAGCAAGATGTTCCAGTAGAATAAGAAGGTACAATTCAATACAACTCTGGAGGCACGCAGGTCTCCTTTTTATGTCAGTTTTCCACACAGTACCACAGGGGGGTAAGCCCTCCCTGTCTTCTCCAACCAATCAGGTTATTTTACAAAATACCAATAAATCACATTTTACAAGGATATAAGTGCAATAAAACAATATCCTCCTTCCTGTGACACAGACGTTTGGTATCAGATTAACATTCACTATTGATAAATTTATCACATAGCTTCAAAATACAAATGTTTCTGTCTCATTCGCATCTCCAGGCAAGCCCAGATCCCCCGTGATTAGCACCTCTCCCTAAGGGACTTACACATCAAAAGGTATTGTCATTCACACCTCTCTGCTAGGACAGGGCCATTAGCATGCCACTTCCTACTGACAGGAGATGATTATTCAGACATCTATAGTAAGTGCATTTTTTCCCCTTAAGATACAGCTGACCATATCTTGAATATAAAATAGATACAGTTAAACATGCATTCCTGCAATTGTGCATAGAGCACTACATATGACATGTTAAAACACATCATTAAACAACTTTTAAACAGTCCGCGCCGTAAGTACGTTTAACAGTGACGCCAAGCGCCCATTGTCCCGATAATGGCGCCGGGCACTAGGGGTTAACCCCTTCAGTGCTGCGGCGGCCATTTTCCACGTGGGCTGGAGCCTCTCCGGCCACAAGTTGCCTTACAGGCAGCGGTCCATAAGCTTCTATCCGCAAAGGTACTGATCCCTGTTCCCGCTCATCATCGGAAACAGGGCTATTACTCAAGCCTATTTCTCGTACCGAAGCCGGACGGCTCGGTCAGACCAATCCTGAACTTGAAGGATCTCAATCCGTATTTGAGGGTTTTGAAGTTCAAGATGGAGTCCCTCCAGTCTGTTATTGCGGGTTTGGAGCAAAACGAGTTTCTGGCGTCCTTAGACATCAAGGACGCATACTTACATGTTCCCATTTGGCATCCTCATCAGGCCTTTCTCCGGTTCGCGATTCAGGACGCTCATTTCCAGTTCCAGGCCTTTCCGTTCGGTTTCTCTTCTGCTCCCAGAGTGTTCACAAAGGTCATGGCGGTCATGATGGCCCTCCTTCGGAAGCGGAGTGTGACGATTGTTCCCTATCTGGACAATCTGCTCATAAACGCGCTCGGCAGACCTGTTACTTCAGAATATCCGGATAGAACAGGACCTTCTGATTCGGCACGGGTGGATCCTGAACTTCCCGAAGTCTCACTTATGCCCCTCACAACGGTTGCTGTTTTTGGGGATGATTCTCGACATGGTCCGTCAGAAGGTTTTCCTTCCTCAGGACAAGATCCTGTCTCTGCAGATGCTGGTAAGGTCTGTACTTCGACACCGTCGGGTGTTAGTGTATCTGCATTCGTCTTCTGGGAAAGATGGTAGCGGCGTTCGAAGCTCTTCCATACGGTCACTTTCACTCTCGACCGTTTCAGCTGTGTCTTCTACATCAGTGGTCAGGATCTCATCTGTTCCTTCATCAGTGGGTGACGCTATCTCCAAAGGCAAGGTCGTCGCTTCTCTGGTGGCTCCAGTCGGCACATCTATTGGAAGGAAGGAGGTTCGGAGTGTGGCATTGGACTCTCACCACGGACGCAAGTCTACGAGGCGGGGGGGGCAGTGACCCTCGAACATCGGTTTCAGGGGCGCTGGTCGATCCACAAATCCGTTCTCTCCATAAACATTCTCGAATTACGGGTGGTATGCAATGCCCTACTTCAGGCACATCACCTGCTGCGCGGTCGAGCGGTCAGAGTTCAGTCCGACAACGCCACGACGGTAGCGTACATCAACCATCAGGGCTGCTTCTCGGGAACCTCCGTCTTCAATTTCAGTGCACTCTACGCGCTCTGTGGGACCTTCATGGGCATCTGCCCGTGGGGTATCCTTGACTTCTTTATGTCAGGTGGCTACTTGGTCGGGCCGACATACGTTTGTCAAATTGTACAGATTTGACACTTTTGCGGCCTCTGCATCACAGTTTGGCTGAGCGGTTTTACAGGACTCTCAGCGCTCTCCCGCCTGTCTTGGGAGCTCTGGGACGTCTCCATTGTAACTGCGCTCCAGTGTCCCCTAGTGGATGAAGGAGAAATCAGGATTTTGGTACTTACCGATAAATCCCTTTCTCCGATTCCACAGGGGACACTGGATGCCCACCCTGCGCTGTTTCCTCCTTTTTCGCTTAACCGCAGATCACTATGTGACTGCTTGTTTGGTTTAGGTTAACGTTTTGTTAGGTTAGGTTCCAAGTTGGTTTTTCGTGTTATCTTGGTTTACATGGCGGCGTTAACCTCCTCTACTTTAACGTTAGTTTATTCCAGCTCTCCTCGGGCACAGTTTTACGTAGACTGGCTTGGAGGGGGGACATAGTAGGTATAAATGTTGATTTACATACAGGACTAAAAGCAACACTTTAAAAAGACATTTCATACACTTTAAATGGAGCCGCTGCAGCCGCTATAATTAACCTTTCACCTTTATATTATTCACAAACCTGTACGCACTCTGCGTACGTACGCCTAAAGGATGTAGTGACTACACAGTTTGCGTACACAGGCCTATACGCTGTTAATTGGAAAAAGGGTGGAAGCTGCGCTCACAGAAATGGGGTACCGATTGTGCTGCTGTACCTGAAGGCGTCCTACCTCCTTGCGTGGAATAATGATTTGTAAAGGTCAGCGCACTAATTGGTTGGTAAGAGTATGTATTGGGTGTGTGATGGTCTGGGTGAAGTTTGTGTACCACGCGGATGTGTGTGTTAATGATAATCACTCTAACCGTTGGATTGCCGTGTGCATCTATTTTAATTTTATTTTGGAAATGTTTATACAGTATCAAGGTTGTCCTTACTGGCAACAACCTATGAGGGTTAAATAATGGTTCCTTTCAGTTATTTATCCACCTCTTTCAGGTGTGTCCTGCAGACTACCCTTTATTGAGTATACCTTCCTAGTGGTATACAGGATGGACCCCAGTTCAGGTGAATGTCAGGTGTACCCTGCGGGTCACCTTTACCATAGGGGTGGTGAGAGCCTATGTTCCCTCTGAGCCTGAATGCTGGATGGTGTCTATGGAGTATGATCAGTGCGGCGTCCCGCCTGTCATACAACTTCTGTGTGTAGCACTGAGGTATGAGAGAGTGGGCTGTGTGCACTGACACTTACCGCCGTGGACAGGTTTTTCTGCTGCCTGTCGCCGGTGAGCCGCGTCTCTGCTGTTCCCCCCTCAGGCTGTCAGTCCTCCATTACCTCCGTCTTTCTTTAGTGAATGTTCTCCCCAGCGGCAGCCGGTCCACTCCGTGGCTTCTTCCGTCTCCCTTGCTGTGCGCGCTGTCTGGCGGCAGCTGATCTCCTTCCTCTCCTCCTCGTCGTCCGTGTCCCGTCCTGCCGCTTCCGGGTTCGCGCGTCACGTTCAGTACCACGTGAGCGCTCTTTTGGTGCAAAGTTCAGATTGCCCTGTTCCCTTCTCCGGCCGGAGAGGGGAACCTGCAAAGCTGTAATTTTGTGAATGAGTGTGATGTTAGACCCTAGACAAAGGCATCCGTGCTGAAACGCATTGGGACGTAATTAACATCACACTCATTCACAAAATTACAGCTTTGCAGGTTCCCCTCTCCGGCCGGAGAAGGGAACAGGGCAATCTGAACTTTGCACCAAAAGAGCGCTCACGTGGTACTGAACGTGACGCGCGAACCCGGAAGCGGCAGGACGGGACACGGACGACGAGGAGGAGAGGAAGGAGATCAGCTGCCGCCAGACAGCGCGCACAGCAAGGGAGACGGAAGAAGCCACGGAGTGGACCGGCTGCCGCTGGGGAGAACATTCACTAAAGAAAGACGGAGGTAATGGAGGACTGACAGCCTGAGGGGGGAACAGCAGAGACGCGGCTCACCGGCGACAGGCAGCAGAAAAACCTGTCCACGGCGGTAAGTGTCAGTGCACACAGCCCACTCTCTCATACCTCAGTGCTACACACAGAAGTTGTATGACAGGCGGGACGCCGCACTGATCATACTCCATAGACACCATCCAGCATTCAGGCTCAGAGGGAACATAGGCTCTCACCACCCCTATGGTAAAGGTGACCCGCAGGGTACACCTGACATTCACCTGAACTGGGGTCCATCCTGTATACCACTAGGAAGGTATACTCAATAAAGGGTAGTCTGCAGGACACACCTGAAAGAGGTGGATAAATAACTGAAAGGAACCATTATTTAACCCTCATAGGTTGTTGCCAGTAAGGACAACCTTGATACTGTATAAACATTTCCAAAATAAAATTAAAATAGATGCACACGGCAATCCAACGGTTAGAGTGATTATCATTAACACACACATCCGCGTGGTACACAAACTTCACCCAGACCATCACACACCCAATACATACTCTTACCAACCAATTAGTGCGCTGACCTTTACAAATCATTACTATACGCTGTTAGCACAATGCAGCAGCCCGAATGGCTGTAAATACACTTTAATAACTTAGCAGCGAAAGGAAACACGACACCAGTTTGTATTTAAAATGCCGGGTTCCGACACCACAACATATTATTACTGAAAGGGGTTTACAATAACAAAGCAATACAATAGAATAATGGCTACAGTCAATGGTACATACTTGTTTGGTTTTTCGCCTGCGCTACCCAGTCTGGTCCTCAGTCATCTGGATAGATAACCTTTAGAGTCTGTGATAGTGACCTGGCATGTGGCTGGCTCTTTATACAGTAGATCAAAACATAATACAATAGACACTGTGTGCTCTTCTTCCATTGGTTCGGGGGTGGGACATATCCTGTGCACCAGGGATCATTGGTCAGCTCAAGGAGTGGGCGATGGCTAAGACTTGAGATGTGATTTCTGTTGTTTGCATCTGAGTTCCCGCCCTATGACCAGTTAAACCCATCACATTAATCATACATAAATCTGGTATTATTAATAACTTAATGTGGTAATATATAATAATATTCTTATTCCCACCAGATTATTGTTAACATGACTGAACAATATGATCCCACACATGATATGATTATCTATTTCCATCCTCAAGATATACGTATATCCACACATATCCATATACTCACATATATATATATATATATATATATATATACATACACACACACATACTCCTGCTATTACAATTTATGAATTATATGGATGTGTATATATATATATATATATAGATATATATATATAGATAGATACACAAATATATACATCTCCAAGAATTTAGACTATGAATGTTAATACCTCAGATTTCTAAATGTCTGGTTTGTATTTTTGTTAGCTATTGCCAATTGAGTTTCTCTCAGCCTAGGTTCCTGGGTATTGTCTCTTTGTGTGTCTTGTCTTCAGGTAAGACAATGACAATCCAGTACTTATTGCTTTCAATAGAAACTGGGCTACCCTAGTAAACAAAGGTGTTTGCCTTCTTCATAGAATTTCAAAGCTTTGTGTAAATAAGGCCATTGTATTTTAGTCTCTGGGAGTTTAATTTATGTGTGACTGATCTTCATGCTATTTAGAAGAGGAAGCAGACAGTGGGTGATTTGATGTCTTTGTGGCTTTTCCATGCGAGTACAAATTCCACTGTAATTACTCATACCACACTCTAATGCGCAGGACTGCGGGAGCGACCATACGCAAATTGCGAATATGTGCACGCACAGCCGAATATGTACGCACACTGAGGCCATCTATGTGGTGTTTGTACGTAATGTGTGTGTTGTAATATTTTCTGACTTCGACAGTCCACCCTTTGGCAGTCCTCAATAACTGCCACTAACTAATCAATAAACAGGAACAAAATATTACCTATACAATATATACAAAAGCTTGGATGATCGGGGGAGAGTTGTAGGTGGGAAATGTATGACCTAGTGGGATAGTATAAAGCATGTATGTATGAATCCATGTATGAGGGGCATGTATCATCGTGCCGTATATGTTCTAGATAAGCTTCGAGGTATTGCGAAGTATACATTAAATCCTTCTCATCCCGTATTAAGGGTCTGTAAATAGGTCAACAAACACTACCGAGCTCTTTTCGGCTTCTTGTTCCAATAAATGGGGTGCACATTTAGTTGATGATACATGGAGGGGGAACATATGTGAGTGCTAGTATATGTGGATATCACCTGTCGTCTATGTGTGTCATTAACTGGAGGTTGAAGAGATGAAGATAAGACACATATATAAAAATACATTCAGATAAACATTTTGGGTAGGGCTGACGTCTTTTCCGGTTGGATGTATCTGGGCAGAGAGGGTAGACAAAGAAAAACAAGTGAAAGAAACAGGCCATGAAATTAATTTGCAATCCTTATCATAATACTGTCTCTATAGATGGGTCGTAGATTAAATCTGCTGCTATAACAGCGCCCTCGCTCCTTAGACTCATCAAATTTGTGCTGTGCTTGCGCCGCATTAGAATTTGAACACACCTAAATATCGAACCAATAATTATGACGACTCCCAGGATACAAAGAAGAAACTTCCCCACACTCATAATGACATTTTGAGCTCAGTCTACTAAACCTGAGAACCATGTGTGTGGGTTCAACCATGAGACCCAGCCGGTCAGTTCATTACTCACAGTCGCTAGGGTAAGGTTGTGCTTCCTCCTGAACTCCCACTTCAACTGCAAGATCTCGTCCATCTTCTGATCGATGATCTCCGTTGGGTCGTCAGTGCTGTTCGTAATATATGTACAGCACTTCACACCATATTGAGTTGCCAGAGTAACACAGTACCCACCTGTCACGGCTGTGACATAATTAAGGACCATTCTGTGCTGAATCAGTTCCTTCTTGTAAGCTTGTAACTCCCTTCCCGTATACCTGAAGGTGTCGTCATACATCTTGGTGATATTGTCTATCAAGTTCACTAGCGCATGGATGTACCTATAATTTATAGTTCCTCTGGCAGTACGGGTGATGTCTAATGCGAGAAGGAATTGAATCCCGGTGGATTCGTGGATCAAATCAGAGGCTGCGTGCTCTGGCCTATCTATGAGGTGTCTCCTGATGATGTGTTCATAGTGAGTATGAGTATAAGGAGCCTGAGCACTGCGGTGAACATCTTTCATCTTATCATGGGCTATGGTCATGACCTCCAGTAGTACTCTCCCAATATAACACAATCCCTCTGAGCTCGGGGCAAGCCCCTTGTACGCCTTCCTCCCACAAATGAAATAGGCATCATCTGGGAGAACATAGGGGACAAAATGTAACATCACCATATTGCAAACTTTCCAAGTAAAGAAACCAATCCCTAGTTCTCCCATCTGCTCAGTACAAGTATCGGGCTGGATGATATGAGCACAATACCCTGATGATACTTTCCAACCCACATGGGCTTGCTTCCACGGGTATACCTATACCGAAAATACCTCCCACTGTTGGCTATTTGGCTTTCAAGTTCAGCAGACAATATCCCTTCACAGTGCCTCCGAGCTCCATGACTACCAGAGCGCTTACTGATACCAGCCTTTACTCGAGTGATGTGCTGCTCCTGAGATCCTACAAATTCGTACTCGCCATCAGAACCCATTCCAGATCCCTGCTCGACCTCTCTGGGACCCTCACCAAAACAAACTGTCCTGATCAAAACCATAATTACTAACAGAACCCGAAACGCAGTCTCTTGTGATCGATCCATTTCATTAGGAGAAAGGAGGAAAATAAGAATGAGAAAAGAAAGGAAAATGCAGGGGGAGGTGGAAAAAAGAAAATGGTGCGACAACCGTTCTAGATCTTGTTGCTCTCCACGCTCAGGTGCCTTTCAACAGTCCTGCCTCTCAACTTTCCCGGAAACAAACACTCTAGTGTCTCTTTGCCTTGCTCTTTGAACACACAGTTCACTTTGAACTCACAGTTACCAAACTACTTTGTCACGAGTTCTCTCCGGGTCAGCGACCTTCTTGCAGTGGGACGAGTAGACCCAAGTCTCTCTTTCGGCGACCTTTAATGCTGTCGTGCTGGTTAACAAGACTTGGTACGGTCCTTCCCACCTGTCTATGAGGCAACCTGAGCGTAAGAAATTTCGAATCATCACATAATCCCCAGGCTCAATGTCATGACAATTACTGTTCGGTAGATCAGGAATCACCAGCTTTAAATTTCTTTGTTGATTTCTCAGCTGCCGGCTCATCCCAACCAAATATTTCACAGTCACTTCATTATTACTGTGACAGAATATACTGTCCAAGGTCCATTCTGACTATGTTGTAGTAGCTATTGTTCTTAAACAGGGCCAGGTGTGATGTGTTATGCTGGACCAGTCACTAGACACCTATAGCAGGAAGCTGGGAGCAGTTGGAGCCCTCTGAGGTCACATACTGTATGACTATAAAAGGATAAAACAGGGAGTGACTGGCTATCTTCCCCCATCCCCAAGGGATTAATTGTGTCAAGATCCCATTGTTCTCCCCTAGGACTGAGTCAGACACTGGGGCATGCGAACAGCAGGGGGGATCTTCTCATGACTCATCTCTTTTACAGACCTTCATGGAACTCTTCCAATCAGGAGGGACTTTTGGTGGTGGAAATTAGAATGTTGTTTAAAAAGGGAAGGCAAGAGATCACCAGGGTGTGTGTGAGTTTGGCTTCTAAAAGCTACTAGTCCTGGAGTCTCAGCTCCTGCTAGTGTGCTGAGGATTTGGCCTGGGAGCATTGTGGCTACTGGATTACCCACTTTTCTCTGGATTTGCAGACTTGTTGGCTCTGCTGTATGAACACTGCTTGAAACTCCTGTGATCCTCCACAATTATACTACATCCGGACAAGAGCATGTGGGAAAGTGCTGGGAAGTCTGACGGTAAACTGCTGTTTATTGGGACCTGTTGTTCTGGGGTTAATTTCAACTGTGTTTATCTTATAGTTGATTTAGAGAGCTTGTACTAAGTAAACACCTAATATAAATATATTGTTATATCTTTATCTGTCTCCTGTCTGCGTGACCTGACCCAGAAGTCCTGGAGTACACTCTGAGTTTATGCTCTAATACTCCTGGTCTTCACAATTGGTGGCAGACAGTGGGGTCACGCAGTCCCGTCCAGTGGGAAGAGCATAAGGTGCTGTATAGAGATACACCAAGCTCTACAGGAACAGGTTTTAGTAAAAAGTAGCCAATTAACATCAGTCCCATCAGATAACCCAAGAGACATCTCAGGAAGAATGGCTAGTGAAGCTGCAATAGGAGATTTGAGGGAAGCAGAGACATATTACAGGAGGACTAGGAAACAGCAGTTGTTTGAGTTCTGCAAGCTAAAGAAGATCCCCTGTAATGGAACTGAACAAAAGGATGTGTTAATCAATCTACTATTGGAGTTTGACAGAGCTCACCCAGGGGAGATTGCTCTAAGTGATGAGGAGGAACAGCAAATCCCAGCAGTGGGGACAAGAATGGGGAGAATGCAGAGACCAGAGGCAACTCCTGAAACATTGGAGCAGTGGATGAAAGCCCTAGGGGACAGAGCTACCTCTAGGGAGAGGGCAGGAGTAATACAAACTGTGCTGGGAGTAAATATCTACCCGGAGGGACCAGCTAGACAGGCTGTGCAAGAAGAAGAAAGCAGAAAGCCACGTCTAAGATATGGAGATGTGCCCAGATTTAAGGAAGAAGAGACAGACATTGATACTCATCTGCAGGTGTTTGAGAAACTGATGACCGTGCACCAGATTGATGAGGAGGAGTGGGCTTGTTATGTGGGACCCAGTTTAACAGGCAAAGCTCAGCAAGCCTATCAATCGCTAGCAAATGAGGATGTGGGAAACTACCAACTGGTGAAGAAAGCCCTGCTGGCAAAATTCCAAGTCACCCCCGAATCCTATCGGGCAAAATTCCGGACACTAAATCGTGGGGGGGATGACTCCCATGCTGAATTTGCCAGACAACTGAAGAGAGCGTGCCAGCAGTGGTGGGATGGACGACATGTGTATTCCCCTGAACAAATCCTGAATGAAGTGGTACTGGAACAATTATTAAATAAAATGGCACCAGAGGTTCGAGAGTGGGTGGCTGACCGTAAACCTCCAAACCCAGAGTCAGCAGCCCGAATGGCAGATGAGTATCTTGCTAACCGGGTCAGATGGAAGGCACCCAGTGTACAGCAACCAGGAACACAGAGAATGGGAATGAGAGAGACCCAGAAAACCAGACCATTATCTGCCCCCGCTTACCAGAGGGATGCCGCACCTCGACACTCATTAGTGCAACAGTCCTATCCCCGCAGATGTTACAGATGTGATCAGCCAGGGCATATGCAGAAGGATTGCACCCGGTCTCGAGGACCTTATGTGGGAGCTCGTCCTGCCCCAGTTAATGTGGTCTACCAACCAGTGGGGGGATTTGAAAGGGAATATCCCCATCCTGATGCACCAGAGGTGATGGATGGTGTGTATGTGGTGGACCTGGTAGTGGAGGAGGGACGCCAAACTCCCAGAAACATGAAAGGTCATTTACAGTCTGTCTGGGTGGATGACCAGGAGGTCCAGGGTTTGAGAGATTCAGGAGCCTCCCTTACCCTCATAGAACCTGACCTGGTGTCGGTAGACAAGATCCTTGAGGACCAAAGGGTTAGAATCGCCACAGCAGGGAATCAAGTTCGAGATATCCCAGTAGCCCGAGTGCATCTGGACTGGGGGGCAGACCATGGCCCTGTGGATGTAGGAGTTCTTAGCGGCCTGCCAGCAAAAGTCATTCTGGGGAATGACCTAGGACAGGGACTGGTCACACATTTTGTTCAAGTGGTGACAAGGAACCAAGCCCGGAGAATGACCCTCTCAACAGAGACAAACTCTGCATCTTCGTCCACCCTGGGGCCCACTCTCACTCAGATCCAACACACTACTGCTTCTGAACCCAATGCACAGGTGGTGAG
The DNA here is from genome assembly GCF_028390025.1 of Pseudophryne corroboree. Taxonomy (NCBI): domain Eukaryota; kingdom Metazoa; phylum Chordata; class Amphibia; order Anura; family Myobatrachidae; genus Pseudophryne; species Pseudophryne corroboree. The sequence continues at coordinate 3,633,993 of NC_086447.1, read as the reverse complement.
TATGCCTATCACTGAGAAGGATATGTTTAGAAATAGGAGTACTGTAGTTGACTTGGGGGAGGTAGATAGAAGTGAATTCAGAAAGCTACAGAAAACTGATCCCACCTTAGCCAAACTTCGAAGTGCAGCAGATAGTGGGTTTTCTGACTCTGAAGGGTATAAGGTAGGATGGGTGAACGGGCTGTTGTATAGAATTTCTCCACATAGTGAGGATCTGGACCATGGCAGTGCCTTAAAGCAATTGGTGGTTCCCCAAAGATATCGACAGCAGCTGTTGACCTTAGCCCATGACATACCAGCAGCTGGACACTTTGGTGTCAGGAAAACTCTTGCTCGAGTTTTGAGAAGTTTTTTTTGGCCCAAGGTATCCCATGATGTGAAGCATTATCGAGCCTCCTGTGATACCTGTCAGAGGTTAGGAGGTGTACCACAAAGAGCCCCTCTACATCCTTTACCTATAATTGGGGAACCCTTTCAGCGGGTAGCCGTAGATATAGTCGGGCCTCTTAAGATTCCTAGTCATTCAGGAAAAAGATATATTCTGACCCTCATAGACTTTGCAACTCGATATCCCGAGGCTGTAGCACTCTCCTCTATAGATGCAGAGCATGTAGCTCAGGCCCTGAGTGACATATTTAGTAGACTGGGCTATCCCCAAGAGATTGTAACGGATCAGGGGGCCCAATTTCAGGGGGAATTGTTACAGACATTATGGGAAAAATGGGGAATACGTCCATTAAGGACCACCCCCTATCACCCACAGACTAATGGATTATGTGAGAGATTTAATAGAACCCTCAAACACCTGTTGCAGGCTTATGTGCAGTCAGAGGGGAGGGACTGGGAAAATGCACTACAGCAGCTCCTGTTTGCATATAGGGAAGTGCCACAAGACTCTACTGGGTATTCCCCCTTTCAATTGTTGTATGGCCGCAGGGTCAGAGGACCACTAGATCTAGTCCGTGAAAGCTGGGAAGGAAGCTTTATTGATCATGGTCAACCCATCCTGCAGTATGTGGCACAGATGCGGGAAAGGATGGCGAGGTTAATGGCCTTAACACAAACAAATCTCCAAGGTGTCACGATCCGGGTATCTGGACGCCATTTCTTACCCATCAGATGCCTCCTAAGGCTGGCTCAGCGCTCCAGGACCGGATCCCATCTGTTATCCTGATGTGTACATTCCTGTATCCTCTCCTGTCACTCTGGGACGCTGTCACAGTAAACGCCATATTACACCTGGCATGGCGTCTCCCGCGGCCTCCGCCGCCGTCCCTGAACTTCTGCATGCAGAGTGTCTGAGTGGCGATTACGTCAGCCGCGGCCTCCGCTGTGTCCGCCTGGTTGGATGTGCATCTGTCAGCCTGGCGCCTCCTGTCTCCGGTGGCCGGCGCCGCCATTACTGTTTTCATTACCACATGGATTACAAACCAAACTTCCCTCCAAGTGTCTGCATGGGCGCAGCCATCTTGGATTCTGTCAGCTGATCATTTCCACCAATCTGTTCTCAGTATTGATAATCTGCATAATTGCCTAGCCAATCCCTTCCTTGCTGCAGGTATAAATACACTGTGCCTGAGCAAGGAAGGCGTCAGTGCTTTGGTTGTCAAACCTAGTTCCTGTTTGTCTCTCTCCTGTGATTGTCTTCCAGGTTCCAGCTCCTGTCTCAAGACTTCCACCATAGAGACCCGCACCAGCATTCCACCTGCGGTGTAGCCTGACTCTCCAATCCATTGTGGATTCATCTGTTTCCAGCTACAACATTACCTGCTTCCAGCTCAGCTTCCAGCAGAGTACAGCTTCCCTTAAAGGGCCGGTGTCCTTTCTACACTTTACCACTCTCCACCGGTATTATTATTTCTCCGCTCTCAAGTTCTACATTTCAGTTCATATTTCATCGCTCCCAAGTTCATTTATTATTTAACTGGTTCCAGCCAGTATCCACTCCGTGCTAACAACAGTCTGGTTCCAGCCAGTATCCACAGCAGCTGCTTTATCTTCAGCAACCCAGCTTTTCCTGGAACACCAGCTGGCACAATCCTGGGTTATCTCCATTGCTACAGTCGGGCCTGGTAAGGACTTTCCATCTAGAAGATCATAAGAACTATCTCACACTACCAGTGCCCTGTGGCTCCTGCCATCCTGTAGTACCCAGGAACTGTATTTATTCTTTGCTGACTTTTACGTTTTCTTTTACTGCTGCTGTGTTGCGGAGTTGTCATAATAAACATCATTGACTTTTATCCAAGTTGTCGTGGTCACGCCTTCGGGCAGTTATTATTCATGTTACTTACATGTCCAGGGGTCTGATACAACCTCCCAGGTTCCGGTACATCTCAGCCCCTACAACTGAGGCTGCCTCCCGTCAGCTCAGGCCCTCAGTTGTGACAGTAAGCACTGACCTAATGAATCCAGCCGGAGACCAGGATCAAGCGGCCAGGCCGATGCAAGAACTGGCAGCCCGACTAGAACATCAGGAGGCTGCACAGGGCCACATCATCCGCTGTCTCCAGGATCTCTCTACTCGGCTGGATGGGATTCAGACAACTCTCCGTGGATCAGGCGCGTCTGGTGCGTCAACCACAGTGACTACAGCTATAACCCCACCCACCTTACCCATTTCTGCTCCACGTCTTCATCTTCCAACGCCAGCAAAATTTGACGGATCTCCAAGATTCTGCAGGGGATTTCTCAACCAGTGTGAGATTCAGTTTGAGCTACAACCTGGCAATTTTCCCAGTGACCGTACAAAAATTGCCTACATTATTTCTCTTCTCAGTGGCTCAGCCCTTGATTGGGCATCACCGTTATGGGAGAGGTCCGACACCCTGCTATCTTCCTACACTGCCTTCGTGTCAACATTCAGGCGCATCTTCGACGAGCCAGGCCGGGTAACCTCAGCTTCATCCGAGATTCTCCGTTTACGCCAGGGGTCACGTACTGTAGGACAATATCTGATACAGTTCCAGATCCTGGCATCCGAACTGGCATGGAACGACGAGGCCCTGTATGCTGCATTCTGGCATGGCTTATCTGAGCGTATTAAAGATGAGTTAGCTACCAGAGACTTACCTTCTAAGTTAGATGAGCTAATCTCACTCTGCACGAAAGTTGATTTACGTTTCAGAGAGAGAGCAACTGAGCGTGGAAGATCATCTGCTCCAAAATCTTCTGCTCCTCCTCCTCGTCAACTGTCACCATCTAAAGATGAGCCCATGCAACTTGGCCGTTCCCGTTTAACTCCTGCTGAGCGCCGAAGACGTCTCTCCGAGTTTCTCTGTCTCTATTGTGCAGCTCCGTCTCACACCATTAATGCCTGTCCCAAACGTCCGGGAAACTCCAAATCCTAGCTCGCCAAGGAGAGGGCCGGCTAGGAGTAATGATCTCCTCTCCATCTCCTCAAGATTGTAATCTCCCAGTCTCGCTTCAAGTTGCTCAACGTTATCGGAACGTCATTGCCCTCCTTGATTCCGGAGCAGCTGGGAACTTTATTACCGAAGCCTATGTTAAACGGTGGTCCCTACCCACCGAGAGACTTCCTTCGTCCATTTCTTTAACTGCCGTGGATGGCAGCAAAATTTTTGATGCAGTTATTTCTTTAAGGACTCTACCAGTTCGTCTGAGAGTGGGAGTTCTTCATTCCGAACTTATTTCTTTTTTAGTGATTCCAAGAGCCACACATCCTGTGGTCCTGGGCCTTCCATGGCTCCGTCTTCACAATCCTACAATTGATTGGACGACTACGCAAATCCTGGCATGGGGTTCCTCCTGTGCTGAGACATGTTTGTTTAAAGTATTGCCTGTCTGTTCTTCCTCCCCCAGGTCGTCTGATGTTCCACCTCCTCCATATCAAGATTTCACGGATGTGTTCAGTAAAGCTTCTGCTGATATCCTTCCTCCTCATAGAGAATGGGACTGTCCGATTGATCTCGTTCCAGGGAAGGTTCCACCTCGAGGCCGAACTTATCCGTTGTCTCTGCCTGAGACGCATTCTATGGAGGAATATATTAAAGAGAACCTAGCAAAGGGGTTCATTCGACCTTCTTCTTCTCCAGCCGGCGCAGGCTTCTTTTTTGTAAAAAAGAAAGATGGTGGTCTGCGGCCGTGCATCGACTACAGAGGTTTGAACGACATTACCATCAAGAACCGTTATCCTTTACCCCTGATTACTGAGCTCTTTGACAGAGTTAGCGGAGCTACCATCTTTACAAAGCTGGACTTGCGAGGTGCATACAATCTCATCCGGATCCGTGAGGGTGACGAGTGGAAGACCGCCTTTAACACCCGTGACGGACATTATGAGTACCTCGTCATGCCCTTCGGATTGAGCAATGCTCCAGCTGTCTTCCAGCATTTTGTCAATGAGATCTTCAGAGACATTCTATACCGTCATGTCGTGGTCTATCTAGACGATATCCTCATTTTTGCCAACGATTGAGAGGAACATCGTTTTTGGGTTAAAGAGGTTCTGTCCCGTCTCCGTGTCAATCATCTCTATTGCAAATTAGAAAAATGCGTCTTTGAAGTCAAGTCCATTCCGTTTCTAGGGTACATTGTGTCCGGTTCCGGACTAGAGATGGATCCTGAGAAACTGCAAGCAATCCAAAATTGCCCGGTACCCTTAACCCTCAAAGGGGTCCAGAGGTTCTTAGGGTTCGCCAACTATTACCGAAAGTTTATACGAGACTTTTCCACCATTGTGGCGCCTATTACTGCTTTCACTAAGAAGGGTGCTAACCCGTCCAAGTGGTCTGAAGAAGCCATGCAAGCATTTCATCTTTTAAAACAAAGGTTCATCTCTGCGCCTGTCCTGAAACAGCCTGACATCGACTCTCCTTTCATCTTAGAGGTGGATGCCTCCTCCGTTGGAGTAGGAGCGGTGTTATCTCAGAGGGCTAAAGATGGCCATTTACACCCTTGCAGTTTCTTCTCCCGGAAGTTCTCCCCAGCTGAGCGCAACTATGCCATTGGCGACCAGGAGTTGCTAGCCATCAAGCTCGCTCTAGAAGAGTGGAGGTATCTGTTGGAGGGAGCTTCTCATTCAATCACCATACTTACAGACCACAAGAACCTTTTATACCTGAAGGGCGCACAATGTCTCAACCCTCGTCAGGCCAGATGGGCACTTTTCTTTTCCAGGTTCGACTTTAAACTCCAGTTCTGTCCGGGCTCTCAGAATCGCAAGGCCGATGCCCTTTCCCGCTCATGGGAGCAAGAAAATGAGTCAGAGTCTTCAGACAAGCATCCTATTATAAATCCGTTGGCATTCTCCACGGTAGGGATGGACTCTACGCCCCCATCAGGGAAAAGTTTTGTGAAGCCGATGCTAAGGAAGAAGCTCATGCATTGGGCCCATGCTTCCCGTTTTGCCGGACATACAGGTATCCAAAAAACCCTGGAGTTTATCTCTAGGTCCTACTGGTGGCCAACTCTGAAAAAGGACGTCTTGGAGTTTATTGCATCTTGCCCAAAGTGTGCCCAACATAAAGTATCCCGCCAGTCGCCTGCGGGGCAACTGGTTCCACTATCCGTTCCCCGTCGACCATGGACCCACTTGTCGATGGATTTCATTACAGACTTACCCATGTGCAACAAGTTCAATACCATCTGGGTGGTAGTTGACCGGTTCACCAAGATGGCACACTTCATTCCTCTCACCGGTCTTCCGTCAGCTTCCAAGTTGGCTCAAGTATTCATACAAGAGATCTTCCGACTCCACGGTCTTCCTGAAGAAATTATCTCAGATCGAGGAGTTCAATTCACAGCCAAATTCTGGCGAAGTTTATGTCAAGTCCTCCAAGTCAAGCTAAAGTTTTCCACGGCTTACCATCCTCAGACCAATGGTCAAACCGAGAGGGTGAATCAGGACTTGGAGGCCTTCCTCCGCATCTATGTGTCCTCCTCTCAAGATGACTGGGTTCAATTACTTCCCTGGGCCGAGTTCTGTCATAACAACCAGTATCATTCTTCATCTGCTTCAACACCATTCTTCACTAACTTTGGATTCCACCCTAAAGTCCCTGAGTTCCAACCGCTTCCAGCAACTTCTGTTCCCGCAGTGGATATCACCTTGCATCAGTTTGCCAATATCTGGAAGAGCGTACGATCAGCTCTGCTCAAGGCATCGTTCAGGTACAAGAAGTTTGCGGATAAGAAGCGTCGAGCAGTTCCTGCTCTCAAGGTGGGTGATCGGGTATGGTTATCCACGAAGAATTTGAGGTTAAGAGTTCCCAGTATGAAGTTTGCACCTCGCTATATCGGTCCTTTCAAGATTGAACAAGTCATCAATCCTGTTGCTTACAGACTCCAGTTGCCTCCCTTCTTAAAAATACCCAGGACATTCCATGTTTCCCTGTTGAAACCGCTGATCTTGAATCGGTTTCATTCCTCACTTCCTCCAACTCCGAAAGTCCAAACTCAACGAGGCGTTGAGTATGAAGTGGCCAAGATCCTGGACTCACGTCACCGTTACGGTCAACTACAATATCTTATTGACTGGAAGGGTTATGGTCCTGAGGAACGTTCATGGACCAATGCTTCTGATGTCCATGCTCCTGCCTTGGTCCGGAGATTCCATTCCAAGTTTCCTCAAAAGCCAAAGAAGTGTCCTGGGGCCACTCCTAAAGGGGGGGGTGCTGTCACGATCCGGGTATCTGGACGCCATTTCTTACCCATCAGATGCCTCCTAAGGCTGGCTCAGCGCTCCAGGACCGGATCCCATCTGTTATCCTGATGTGTACATTCCTGTATCCTCTTCTGTCACTCTGGGACGCTGTCACAGTAAACGCCATATTACACCTGGCATGGCGTCTCCCGCGGCCTCCGCCGCCGTCCCTGAACTTCTGCATGCAGAGTGTCTGAGTGGCGATTACGTCAGCCGCGGTCTCCGCTGTGTCCGCGTGGTTGGATGTGCATCTGTCAGCCTGGCGCCTCCTGTCTCCGGTGGCCGGCGCCGCCATTACTGTTTTCATTACCACATGGATTACAAACCAAACTTCCCTCCAAGTGTCTGCATGGGCGCAGCCATCTTGGATTCTGTCAGCTGATCATTTCCACCAATCTGTTCTCAGTATTGATAATCTGCATAATTGCCTAGCCAATCCCTTCCTTGCTGCAGGTATAAATACACTGTGCCTGAGCAAGGAAGGCGTCAGTGCTTTGGTTGTCAAACCTAGTTCCTGTTTGTCTCTCTCCTGTGATTGTCTTCCAGGTTCCAGCTCCTGTCTCAAGACTTCCACCATAGAGACCCGCACCAGCATTCCACCTGCGGTGTAGCCTGACTCTCCAATCCATTGTGGATTCATCTGTTTCCAGCTACAACATTACCTGCTTCCAGCTCAGCTTCCAGCAGAGTACAGCTTCCCTTAAAGGGCCGGTGTCCTTTCTACACTTTACCACTCTCCACCGGTATTATTATTTCTCCGCTCTCAAGTTCTACATTTCAGTTCATATTTCATCGCTCCCAAGTTCATTTATTATTTAACTGGTTCCAGCCAGTATCCACTCCGTGCTAACAACAGTCTGGTTCCAGCCAGTATCCACAGCAGCTGCTTTATCTTCAGCAACCCAGCTTTTCCTGGAACACCAGCTGGCACAATCCTGGGTTATCTCCATTGCTACAGTCGGGCCTGGTAAGGACTTTCCATCTAGAAGATCATAAGAACTATCTCACACTACCAGTGCCCTGTGGCTCCTGCCATCCTGTAGTACCCAGGAACTGTATTTATTCTTTGCTGACTTTTACGTTTTCTTTTACTGCTGCTGTGTTGCGGAGTTGTCATAATAAACATCATTGACTTTTATCCAAGTTGTCGTGGTCACGCCTTCGGGCAGTTATTATTCATGTTACTTACATGTCCAGGGGTCTGATACAACCTCCCAGGTTCCGGTACATCTCAGCCCCTACAACTGAGGCTGCCTCCCGTCAGCTCAGGCCCTCAGTTGTGACACAAGGGGCACAGGCCCGCCAATCTGAATGGTATAATCAGAATGCCAGACTCAGGGAATTACACGAGGGACAGAAAGTAATGGTGCTTATTCCTGTACGTAAGAATAAATTACAGGCTACCTGGGATGGCCCTTATACTGTGGTAAAACAGTCAGGCCCAGTGAATTACATTGTGGCCCTGGATAAGGCTGGCCGACAAGTCAGAAATTTCCACATTAATCGTCTCAAAGCTTATGTGGAAAGAAATGTAGCAGCAATGGTAGTATGTTGTCCCCCCATGGAGGCCCCTGAGTTAGACCCCTTACCTGATTTGTTAGAGGAATGCAAGAAGGGCATAGGATTGGAGGCAGTCCAATTTGGGGAAAAACTTAGTGTTGCCCAGTGTCAGGACATGGGGGAGGTGTTAATGGCCCAGGTTTTGCAATTTACATGTATTCCAGGGACCACAACCCTCACTCAGCATGTGGTAGATACAGGGGAGGTCAAGCCCATCCGGCAAAAACCATACAGAGTCACGCCTGAGGTAGCAGGCAGCCTAAAAAGGGAGATTGATGAGATGCTGGCATTAGGGGTTATTGTGAAGTCCAATAGTCCATGGGCAGCCGGGGTAGTGTTAGTTCCCAAGAAGGATGGGACCACCAGATTCTGTGTGGATTACCGACGTTTGAATGAGGTGACTGTCACAGATGCATATCCCATGCCCCGGGTGGAAGAGTTGTTGGAGAGATTAGGGGGAGCAACCTATGTAACCACTCTAGATCTTAGTAAAGGATACTGGCAGGTCCCCTTAAGTCCTGAGGCCCAAGAAAAATCTGCGTTTACCACTCCATTTGGGCTTTATCATTTTTTGGCGATGCCCTTTGGCATGAAGAATGCCCCGGCCACTTTCCAAAGAGCTATAGATGTAATGCTGGAAGGGTGTCAGGATTTTGCACAAGCATACCTAGATGACATAGCTATATTTAGTTCTTGCTGGGAAGACCATCTATCACATGTGGCCGAGGTCCTCAGGCGTATTCAGCAGGGTGGGTTAACCATCCGTCCTGATAAATGCCAAATAGGAATGGCTGAAGTGCAATATCTGGGTCACCGAGTGGGAGGGGGTAAGATTAGACCAGAGCCAGCTAAAGTGGAAGCCATTCTAAACTGGCCAAGACCTTCCAATCAGAAACAAGTAAGAGCATTTTTAGGACTAGCTGGCTACTATAGGAGGTTTGTTCCCCAATACAGCACATTGGCCAAACCTTTGACTGACCTGACCAAAAAGAAATATGCTAGACAGGTTGCATGGTCCCCTGAGTGTGAGAGTGCATTTGTGGCCCTGAAAGAAGCCCTCTCCAGTGCCCCAGTACTAGCTGCCCCCGACTTCTCCAAGAAGTTCATTGTTCAAACTGACGCCTCTGGTTGTGGTTTGGGAGCAGTGTTATGCCAAGTGGGGGAGGATGGCCGTGACCACCCTGTGGTATATTTGTCCCGTAAACTGGTGGATCGGGAAGTGGCTTATGCCACCATTGAGAAAGAATGCCTGGCCATTGTGTGGGCCTTGAAAAAGTTACAACCGTACCTTTATGGACGAGAATTTACAGTGGTGACTGACCACAATCCACTTCATTGGTTACAAAAGACAGCTGGGGACAATGGGCGATTACTACGATGGAGTCTTGCCTTGCAAAGTTTTAACTTCTCCATCTCTCACAAAAAGGGCCGTGAGCATACCAACGCTGATGGATTATCTAGGAGAGAAGAAGGAAACAGCATCGCACCTGGTAAAAGTCACATGGCTGGTCCAGGAAAAGGATCCAACCCTGCTCCCTTGATTTAAGAAGAGGGAGGTATGTGACAGAATATACTGTCCAAAGTCCATTCTGACTATGTTGTAGTAGCTATTGTTCTTAAACAGGGCCAGGTGTGATGTGTTATGCTGGACCAGTCACTAGACACCTATAGCAGGAAGCTGGGAGCAGTTGGAGCCCTCTGAGGTCACATACTGTATGACTATAAAAGGATAAAACAGGGAGTGACTGGCTATCTTCCCCCATCCCCAAGGGATTAATTGTGTCAAGATCCCATTGTTCTCCCCTAGGACTGAGTCAGACACTGGGGCATGCGAACAGCAGGGGGGATCTCTGCAAGACTCATCTCTTTTACAGACCTTCATGGAGCTCTTCCAATCAGGAGGGACTTTTGGTGGTGGAAATTAGAATGTTGTTTAAAAAGGGAAGGCAAGAGATCACCAGGTGTGTGTGAGTTTGGCTTCTAAAAGCTACTAGTCCTGGAGTCTCAGCTCCTGCTAGTGTACTGGGGATTTGGCCTGGGAGCATTGTGGCTACTGGATTACCCACTTTTCTCTGGATTTGCAGACTTGTTGGCTCTGCTGTATGAACACTGCTTGAAACTCCTGTGATCCTCCACAATTATACTACATCCGGACAAGAGCATGTGGGAAAGTGCTGGGAAGTCTGACGGTAAACTGCTGTTTATTGGGACCTGTTGTTCTGGGGTTAATTTCAACTGTGTTTATCTTATAGTTGATTTAGAGAGCTTGTACTAAGTAAACACCTAATAAATATATTGTTATATCTTTATCTGTCTCCTGTCTGCGTGACCTGACCCAGAAGTCCTGGAGTACACTCTGAGTTTATGCTCTAATACTCCTGGTCTTCACAATTACATTTCAAATCATCCTGGGGGTCTATCATTACATGAGGTTGTCGACTAAAAAGAATTTCAAAGGGTGATAAGTTAAGGGGAGACCTGGGAGTGGTTCTGATGCTGTACAACACTAGTGGCAAAGCTTCTGGCCACAACCAATCCAGTTTCAGTCATTAATTTGCTCAGCTTGTTCTTAATAGTGCTATTCACTTTCTCTCTACCTTTGCACTCGCCTGTGGACGGTACGGAGTATGTAGCTTGCTATTAATCCCCATCAGCTTGCACATAACCTGAAAGACTTCACCTGTAAAGTGGGTACCCCTATCACTTTCAATTATTCTAGGGATACCATATCTACACACAAATTCCTGCACAATTTTCTTTGCAGTGAACGTAGCAGTATTTGTGGCAGCAGGGAACGCTTCTACCCAGTTGGAAAATACATCAATACAAACTAACACATATTTCAAATTCCTACAGGGTGGTAACTGTATGAAATCGATTTGTATTACCTGAAAAGGGCCGTCTGTAGGAGGGATATGGGATGGCTCTGTTGGTATTGTCTTTCCAATATTCTTCCTCAAGCAAGTAAAACATGTCATTGCTCTCTTACCTGCATGAGAAGAGAATCCTGGCGCACACCAGTAGGCTCTCATCAGCCTGCACATACCCTCTTTGCCTAGATGAGTCAGACCGTGTGCCGCCTCAACTACACTTGGAAGATATGCTCTGGTGGCTACTGGCTTACCATGTCCACCTGTCCAAAGTCCTGAGGACTCCTGGCCAAACCCCTTTGACCTCCAGACTGCCTTTTCCTGTAGGGAACACAAATTTTGCATTTCAATTTTAACTGTTGTGTGTTATCAGTTGTGTGAAGTAAACAGTCTCTGGATGAGAGAAGAGAGGGGAATAATAGTAAATAAAAAAAAGAAAATGTCAGGTTTGGCATTCACCCACAGGCTGTCACACCATCATGCATATCGGTGTCTGTACACAGTCTCCCTTCACCAGTATTCTCATTCTCCACCCTTTGTGCATGACCAGGCACACTACATAAATACTGGTGTCATTGTGCTGGTGAGATATACTGGATTTGGGCAGAACTCTGAAGGACCAAGTAGGCATGTGGCGTTTCAACTGTGATCGGGTCCATGTATTGTTCCCTCCTGTCGGTGAACGTAAGAGATGAGGAGGAAACTTTGAAGGAAAATAACATAGAGGTTAGTAACAGATAAGTTTGTAGAGGCAAAGAGGATTTTATAAAATTTGACAACTGGATTGGGCACTATGGGGAATGACTTTTCTACTAGGTCTACACCCCTAAAAAAAATTCTATGTGTGTTGTATCTCTACTGGGACTATCCCAGCCATCAATCCAGTGTCCTGTCCATCCTAAATTCATAGGGAACCCGGTATCTGTGAGATAATTTTCTCTACCTGTGATGGACATGCATCTAGAACAGTGAAATGCAACATTAGTCTTCATGGCTATCTAACATACTTTGTACTTCCTGGGCGGGAGCACAGTATATGTATATCATATCTAACAAAATTAAGTTAATCAGGGGCCATTTCTGCTAGAGAAAGAAGCAAATGTTTAGAGGCCTCCTCTTAACCCAAGAAGTTCTGTCAAAAGGGTAAAGTTGCATTTATTCTGTTCTTCCCATTAACCGAATCTGTGTTTTCTATATGGCTCGTGATTCCTTACTATATGTCCCTTTATCCCGTCTATGGCCAAAATTTACTAAAAAATCGAGTTTGTTCGATTTGTGTTTTTTTTTCTAAGTCCCAACACGGGAATTCACTAAGCACAAATCTCGGCAGTGTTTGGAATATTCATAATGGTTTGAATGACAAAGTTCAGAAATACGAATGAATAGACCATCGGTCAAACGCGGCTGTTATTTCCTACAACACTGTTATTCACTATTCATTCGTATTTGGGTGTTAGTCTCTGAGTGCTCAAGTGCGGGTGTATTTTTTTGCGAATCGTTAAAAAAAGCAGCAAAAAAATAGACCTGCTTTTTCCAGTCGAGTTTGGATAACCATGCACGGATCAGTGAGATCTGTGCATGGTTATCTATGGGAAAGGGTCTGTTTAATGTAAAAACTGGGGGGAAAAATTTGCGTGGGGTCCCCCCTCCTAAGCACAACCAGCCTCGGGCTCTTTGAGCCGGTCCTGGTTGCAAAAATATGGGGGGGAAATTGACAGGGGTTCCCCCATATTTTAACAACCAGCACCGGGCTCTGTGCCTGGTCCTGGTGCCAAAAATACGGGGGACAAAAAGCGTAGGGGTCCCCCGTATTTTTGGAACCAGCACCGGGCTCCACTAGTCAGAGAGATAATGCCACAGCCGGGGGACACTTTTATATAGGTCCCTGCGGCCCTGGCATTAAATCACTAACTAGTCACCCCTAGCCGGGGTACCCTGGAGGAGTGGGAACCCCTTAAATCAAGGGGTCCCCCCCTCCAGCCACCCAAGGGCCAGGGGTGAAGCCCGAGGCTGTCCCCCCGCATCCAAGGGCTACGGATGGGGGGCTGATAGCCTTGTGAAAAAAATAGAATATTGTTTTATGTAGCAGTACTACAAGTCCCAGCAAGCCTCCCCGCAAGCTGGTACTTGGAGAACCACAAGTACCAGCATGCGGTCGAAAAACGGGCCCGCTGGTACCTGTAGTACTACTACAATAAAAATACCCAAATAAAAACAGAACTCACACACCTTGAAAGTACAACTTTATTACATACATGCACACCTACATTCACACATACTTACCTATGTTCACACGAGGGTCGGTCCACTTCTCCAAGTAGAATCCATGGGTTACCTGAAAATAAAATTATACTCACAAAAATCCAGTGTAGATCTGTCCTCTTCTGAGCTTGCAATCCACGTACTTGGCAAAAAAACAAACCGAAAAACCCGAACCACGCACTGAAAGGGGTCCCATGTTTACACATGGGACCCCTTTCCCCGACTGCCGGGACCCCCCGTGACTCCTGTCAAAGAGGGTCCCTTCAACCAATCAGGGAGCGCCACGTCGTGGCACTCTCCTGATTGGCTGTGTGCTCCTGAGCTGTCAGTCAGGCTGCGCACGGCAGAGATACAATGTTGCGCCTATGCGCTCCATTGTATCCAATGGTGGGAACTTTGCGGTCAGCGGTTGACCGAAAGTAACCTCACCGCTGACCGCAAAGTTCCCACCATTGGATACAATGGAGCGCATAGGCGCAACATTGTATCTCTGCCGTGCGCAGCCTCACTGACACTACAGGAGCACACAGCAGTTACTGCAAGACGAAGGCATTTATGCTATGGACTTACCCGCCCGTTCCCCAGACCTGAATACAATTGAGCTCATCTGGGACATCATGTCTCGCTCCATCCACCAACACCACGTTGCACCACAGACTGTCCAGGAGTTGGCGGATGCTTTAGTCCAGGTCTGGGAGGAGATCCCTCAGGAGACCATCTGCCACCTCATCAGGAGCATGCCCAGGCATTGAAGGGAGGTCATACAGGCACGTGGAGGCCACACACACTACTGAGCCTCATTTTGACTTGTTTTAAGGACATTACATCAAAGTTGGATCAGCCTGTAGTGTGTTTTTCCACTTTAATTTTGAGTGTGACTCCAAATCCAGACCTCCATGGGTTAATAAATTTGATTTCCATTGATAATTTTTGTGTGATTTTGTTGTCAGCACATTCAACTATGTAAAGAACAAAGTATTTAACAAGAATATTTCATTCATTCAGATCTAGGAGGTGTTGTTTAAGTGTTCCCTTTATTTTTTGAACAGTGTGTATGTTTATGTATATGTATATATATATATATATATATATATATATATATGTATATCTTGAGGATGGAAATAGATAATCATATCATGTGTGGGATCAAATTGTTCAGAGTCACATAAATATTAATCTGGTGGGAATAAGAATATTGTCATATATTACCACATTAAGTTATTAATAATACCAGATTTATGTATGATTAATGTGATGGGTTTAACTGGTCATGGGGCGGGAACTCAGATGCAAACAACAGAAATCACATCTCAAGTCTTAGCCATCACCCACCTTTTGAGCTGACCAATGATCCCCGGTGCACAGGATATGTCCCACCCCCGAACCAATGGAAGAAGAGCATACAGTGTCTATTGTATTATGTTTTGATCCACTGTATAAAGAGCCAGCTGCATGCCAGGTCACTATCACAGACTCTGAAGGTCATCTACCTTGATGACTGAGGACCAGACTGGGAAGCGCAGGCAAAACCAAACACGTATGTACCATTGATTGTAGCTATTATTGTATTGTATTGTTATTGTAACCCCATTTCAGTAATTATATGTTGGTGTGTCGGAACCCGGCATTTTAAATACAATCTGGTGTCGTGTTTCCTTTCCCTGCTAAGGTTTAAAGTGTATTTACAGCTACTCGGACTGCTGCATTGTACTAACAGCATATAGGCCTGTGTACGCAAACTGTGTAGTCGCTACGCCCTTTAGGCATACGTACGCAGAGTGCGTACACTGTGCGACCTTGTGTACGTAAGGTTTGTGAATAATATAAAGGTGAAAGGTTAATTACTGCAGCTGCAGCGTCTCAATATTAAAGTGTATCAAGTGTGTTTAAGGTATATGCTTTTTAGTCCTGTAAGTAAACTAGCGTTTACAATTGGGGGCTCCTCCGGTTTTTCACATGCTCACAGCCTAACAGGTCATAGCAGACTTAATCTATCAGCAAAGGGCGGAAAGTTATCCTACGTAACCTTTTCCTGGTCGGTGGATGTACTGAAAACCCTAGTTGTGTGCTGTTAGATTGCATCTGCTCTGTCTGGTCTGCAGAGGTGCTGATAGTACCCGTAAAACAGGAAAAAAGCTATTTAAAAATCTGTGAATTTTTTTTTGGCGCCAAAAAGCGTACACAAAGGGCACCGATACTTTGCATACTCTCTCACATTGTTGCCACAAGATTTAGATTGCTAGATTTGTTTAGATCTGTGTGAAATCGGATATATTTGTTGCTATATAGGTAAATTTGAAATAAAAGTATTTAAGGAAGTAAAAATAAAGCACAACACGCAGGTCTGGCCCAGTCGTTAAAGATTACACAGAACAAGCGGTTGTGCTTGTGAGCGAGTATATTTAGTATCGCTCACATTTATAGAGTTGTGTGATTTGTTTTATTGCGTACACACATTGGTACACGTGGTACGGAACGTGAGGACAGCATACAAAAACGTGCACGTGGCGCAAGGCCGCACACGTGGCATAGGGGTACGCATGGTTGCGTAATTACGCAAGCTTGCGTAGGGTTGTGTGCGCATAATAAAACCACACAATATTTGTTCAATTAAGGTGGGATAGTAGACATTTAATACAATAGCACATAACTATCTGGTTTCAAAAGCAGATTAGTATAAGACTTTTGTATAAACTGTATTGCCTCTGAGGGAAAAGCTGCTGATCAGAACGAGTGAAAAATTTTCTGTACAGAAAAACAAAGCGTATTTGAGCGAGTGAAAGCGGAGTGAGTGGAGCTGAACCCGGGAACTAGGTGGTCTAGGTGCTGGAGTGGTAACACTGGGTTAGTAGAGGCCCGGTGGCGTAGGGTTCGCTACCTTGCGTGATTAGAACTAGGTGGTCTAGGTGATCTGAGGTGGTCTAGGTGTCCCATACAACTAGGTGATCTGGAGTGGTCTAGGCTAGGTGGTCTACAGCAATCGTAGGGCATATAGATAACTAGTATCTATTGGCTGTGCTATTGCATCGCATGTCCGTGTGTTCTACACAGCACAACGTGATACCATTGTGTCATATGCGCTGTGAAAAAGCATACGCAGACATGATTGTATAAACAAAGGGGTTTTTCTTTGATAACGTCGGGAAATCTCCCTGGTGGGTTTTCACTGGAAAGGGTGAAGGATAGTTATCTAATTTCTCTGTTTTTCACCCTACAAAAAAATTCCAGTAGAAAGATACCGAAAAGGAATTTTTCGCTGCCTCTCTCAGGAAAATATTCCAACAGAACCGGAAGGTTTTACGGTGCTGTAAGGTCTGATAGGAGCCCTAAGTTGGGTACATTGCGATCCGCTATCAACAGTGTATCGTAGTACTGGCCAGCGTGGGCGAGAGCGAGTGGAAGGCGCTCGGAGATACTTCCACCGTCTACTTGCATTGAGTATTTTGGTATTTGTGGGAAATTTTAGTTATTAAAAAGACCCACAAATATGGGAGCCAGTTGCTCAAGTGAGAGACATTTTGCAGGGTTCAGGCTGTAGAAGAAAGACCAAAAGGGTCAGCAAGGTTTATCATGTGTGAAAAATATGGTTCATACACGGAAGTTTTATGCAATGAGTGGGTACGTATGACTGACAAAGATAGGGTATCATTCCCTAGGATGGGCAGCTTTGAGCTAGAGGTATAACTGTACTTAAGGATAAGGCTTTGTCTGATAAAATCCAGAAAACAAAGGATTAGACATACAGATTGATTAAAACTGTGGCAACAAGAGGGGGAGATGCAAAGGGAACAAACTTGCAAAGCAGGTTCCAAACCTAGCAGGAATGAGGACACAAACACATCATTATCGACCTTGGTCGAGAGGGAAGAGATGGCTACAGTCAATGGTATCACTGACCTAGATTGAGGATGTTGTGAACTCGGGGAATCTTCCGATGGTTGGGAAGAGGAATCACAACTGGGCCGGAACAGGGTTGACCTGATAAAGGATTTCCACATACAGGACACTGACAGTAAGGTTTGGTGAAATATTGAAGAGCTTTATTGCAGGAAAAGAACAACTCAAAGTCATATAGCATAAAGGGAACTTATGAGGGAATGTCCAGGCCCATTGAAGGGGTTGTGAGCAATGTTAAAGATACTGGTGACTGAAGAAATTGTGAGCGATGTTTAAAAGACACTGATGAATTGAAGAACTTGTAAACGGTGGTTAAAGACACAGATGACTTAAAGAACTTGAGAACGGAGATTAAGACGCTGGTGATTTGAAGAACTTAAGTGCAGTGGTTTAAGACGCTGATGATTTGTAGAACTTGAGAATGGTGACTGAGACGCTGATGATTTGAAGAACTTGAGAACGGTGATTAGGGACCGCAGCCCACGCTGATTATTAGGAGCACTGGTGACTGGACCGCAGAGAGACACACCAGCCGCTGGGAACGCTGGAACCTATGCAGCGAACTGGCACCTGGAAATGCCGGAGACACTGGAGTACAGCTTCAGAGATTCTCGCCGGGAACAAGAGCGCTGGCATCCACTTCAGGGGAAAGACGATACTCAGGCGCCGAGGCTCTGTCCGGCGTCTGACTTTGAATCTCCCGCCACCACTGGATTGGCGGAACAATCTGAAAACGTCACCTGCTCCCAGCCCACGTGATGCCGGGTGTCATGGCAGCGGCCTGCCCTGGAGAACCGCCGGGAGCCGCGCCAGCCAGACGCCGGAGCCCGCGGCCCACCGAAGGCGGAGGCCGCAACACAGACCAGCAGGCACGCAGGGGTAAGCGCGGCGAACACCGCCTCTGGCGTGTGACAGTACCCCCTCCTCCAGGAGTGGCCCCTGGACACTTTCCAGGTTTTGTTGGATGTCTGGAATGGAAGATCCGCACCAGTCGGGGAGCCGTAACTTCAGTAGCCTTGACCCAGCTCCTTTCCCCGGGGCCAAAACCTTTCCATTCCACCAAATACTGTAGATTCTTGTGAAGATAGCGAGAGTCAAGAATAGCTTTGATTTCAAAGTCCGTACCATCTTCAGCCTCTGCAGAGGTTGGCCTTGGGGACTTGGAATGAAACCGGTTCAAAACAAGAGGGCGAAGAAGAGAGACATGAAAGGAATTTGGTATCCGGAGATGGGAAGGCAATCCCAATTTGCAAACAACCGGATTCAGGCTTGTAACACGGGGTAAGGACCAATGAACCTCGGAGCGAACTTCATAGTGGGCACCTTTAAACGGAGATTGCGGGTAGAGAGCCATACCCTGTCACCAACCTTGTATTGAGGAGCTGCCCGTCGCTTCCTATCCGCAAAGAACTTATAGCGGCCGGAGACCCTCTTGAGGTTAGCATGAACTCGACTCCAGATTTGACTGAAGTGCCGGAGAGTAGAGGCTGCAGCAGGAACTTCTTCCGGAGGACAAATGGGTAATTCTGGAACTTGGAGATGAAATCCATAATTAATAAAAAATAGAGACTCACCAGTCGAAAAGTGGTATAGATGATTATGGGCAAACTCGGCCCAAGGCAACAGCTCCACCCAATTATCTTGCAAGGGGGAGAGATAAACACGGAGAAAAGTCTCTAAATCTTGATTGACGCGTTCAGTTTGCCCATTGGTTTGTGGATGGTAAGCGGATGAAAACTTGAGTTTTATTTGTAAGGCCGTACAGAGGGCTCTCCAGAATCTTGCAGTAAATTGTACCCCCCGGTCAGAGACTATTTCCAGAGGTAACCCGTGCAGGCGGAAGTGTTCCCGGATAAATAACAAAGCCAACTTAGAAGCTGATGGTAACCCGGTCAACGGAACAAAATGTGCCATCTTAGAGAAACGGTCAATAATTACCCAGACGGTGTTATGACCCTTAGAGAGGGGCAGTTCAGTAACAAAGTCCATAGAGATATGGGTCCAAGGCCTCTTAGGAATGGACAATGGGTGCAGCAACCCCGCAGGAGGCAGACGAAGAATTTTGTGCTGAGCACATTGAGGACACGAGTTGACCACATCTTGAACATCCTTCTTCACAGTGTCCCACCAGTAAGATCTTCGTAGAAATTCCCACATCTTTTGAACTCCAGGATGACCGGAAAACTTGGAAATGTGAGCCCACTGCAACAACCTTGGTCGAAATTTAGCTGGCACAGACATTCTTCCAGGAGGAGGGCCCAACGCGGTGGGAGCCGCTGAAATAGAAACTGGACTGAGAATCAAAGCCTTTTCAACGGAATTCTCCTCATCCGAAGCTGTTAAGGAACGGGATAGGGCATCAGCCTTGGTGTTAAAAGTTCCAGCCCGGTACTTAATGACAAACGAAAATCGGGCAAAGAAGAGCGCCCGTCTAGCTTGACGGGGATTCAAGCACTGGGCCGTCTTGAGATACAGCAAATTCTTGTGATCAGTGAAAATCGTAATTAGGTGTTTAGCACCTTCCAAAAGATATCTCCATTCTTCCAAGGCAGATTTTATTGCCATAAGCTCTTTGTCTCCAATGGTGTCATTTCGTTCAGCAGGAGAGAACTTGCGAGAATGGAAACCACATGGATGTAACTTCCCATCTGGAGCGTACTGCGAAAGCACGGCACCAATGCCTACCGTAGAAGCATCAACCTCCAAAAAGAATGGTTTTAAAAAGTCTGGTTGCTGAAGTACCGGAGCGGTCATAAAGGCTGCCTTCAACTGAGCGAACGCTGCTACAGCTTCAGAGGACCAATGGCTTGGGTCAGCCCGTGTGGCCGGAGAGGCTCCAGCCCACGTGGAAAATGGCCGCCGTGGCACTGAAGGGGTTAACCCCTAGTGCACGGCGCCATTTTACAGACAATGGGCGCTTGGCGCCATATTCAAAATATTGTGGGCGCTAGGCGCCGTGTTTGTATTACTGTGTAAAACACTGTATTTCATGATGTGCCGCGGTCCTGGACCTCTCCGGAGACCACGGCAGTGAGGGCAGCCCCCGGCGCGCTGAGCAGAGTGTGCGCGCCGGGGGAGAGGAGGACTGCTGCAGCTGGGAGATCAGCTCCCGCTGCAGCCATCGGGTGTGCGCCGCCGGAGTACGGGAGCTCCGCTCCCGGCAGTGGTGAGCACAGCCCCCCGGCGCACTGAGCTGTGTGTGCGCTGGGGGGGGGGGAGAAGGGTGAGCCGCTGCGGCTGGGAGCTCAGCTCCCGCTGCAGCGCGCTCTGGGCTTGTCTGTGCTGGGGGATGGGAGCTCTGTTCCCGGCGCCTCAGCATACTGGAGGCGGCCAGCCGCGGCAGCCGGGACAAACGTCCCGGGCTTCTGGGCGGCAAGGGGGGTGCGCCGCAGCCCGGCTCCCCGCCGGATGCTGTGGCGAGGCCACAGATCCAGCGCCGCATACAGGGGACCGGGCTAGCCGGCTCCCTGGCGGCGAGGGGATGAGTAGGTTGGTGAGTGCTGGGGTCCGGGAGCTACGCTCCCGGCACCTCAGCGCTGCAAAGGAGCCAGAGCCACAGCGGCCGGGACAAGTGTCCCGGGCCGCTGGGCTTCGGATCAGGGGGGTGCGCCGCTACGTGCGGCGAGGCCACAAAGTGAGTGCCCCACTGGGGGGACAGGGAGCGCCAGCTCCCTGGACCCCAGAGGCAGGCAGGCAGGCTGGAGGATGGGGGAAGCCAGCCACATACCTCCAGCACAGACAGAGTCCTAGCAGCCAGGCTGCAGGACCAGGGGACGGGATGTAAAAAGAAAAGCACCTTGTTTTAAATGAATAACATACAGTGTGTTGTAAGGCACTGCAGTGCCTGGGTATGTAGAGCCTGTGCAGAGCACAAGCTCAGTGTATATTTAAAGGGGAATGTACAGTGTGTTTTAAATGTGATGTATTTAAAGGTAAAATGCACTTACTTGGTTGTGTGTCCCAGGAGGGGGGAATCCATGGCTGTGCAGGCTGATGGATTCTCCCAGACCTTTTCCCCAAAAACGGAACACTTTCCCATCCAGTCTCACACTTTAAAGGGGCATTGGGAGAAAGAGAAGCTCAGCTTTGAAACAAGCTGAGTGGTTTTCTGGAGCTCCATGGAGATCACCCTGGAAACCTGGACCGGGGAGCTAGGCTGCCCAGCTCTGGAGCCCAAATCCAGGCTGCAGGCAGTGGGCTGGGTCCCGGGCAGGTTTCTGGAAGTCAGTTTAGGAGGGAAAACTTCCCCCAGCCTAGACTGAACGGCACCGGGGCGTATCCTGATCCTCCAGGATGGGACAGTCATAGGAGAGTGACCACTCCCCACTGTCCATAGGGAACCATGTTAGCTGTGCATGTGACCAAGGCATGCACAGCTCATGGGTAAACATTGATTGGTTGTACACCACAGGGCGGGCTTACCCCCTGTGGAAATGTGTATTGGAGTGGGATAAAAGGAGGGCAGTTGGCCGATAGAGTTTATAGTTGTACCATCTTTATTCTGCTGAAACATCTGATTGTATGCTGTTGCCCCTAGCAATAGGGAGGAGCCTTTTTAAAGGTTATCATTGAGCAAATAAACATCATTGCCTCAAGAAGACTGCTTCATCTTGTGACCTAAAGGGTTATGCCAACCATAGCCCCGTCCTCCAGCTGTCCAGGGAAGCACCTAACGTCTCCAAGTTCCGCCTTCCGCCAGCTACCGGTAGAGGCCTAGCAAGCGGCTAGTGGGGATTCGTCACCACCACACAGGTGTGGTAAGGCAGTGCGTCGGCACATACAGAGCAGAACCGTGGTTCCAAACGCCACGGCAGGTTAGGAGTTTGGTGGTGGCAGCAAAAACCCGCCCACAACGCAGTGGGTGGAGTCAGTAACAGGCGGTTACTGACGGTAAGCGGGAATCCCCTATGTGGCCAGGCCTCGTGTGACTTGACCTTCCATTCTGTGCGCAGCCAACAGGACGCGAAAGCGGCAAGTGCTTTCGTACGGGACCGTCCTGTCACAGAAATTGGTGGCATAGTGGTGGGATAATCCCAGGCGGCTTTTCATCACCCGATTGGAGAAGCCGAGTTACTCAGGAAAGGAGTAACTGCAGCGCAGGAGAACGCACAAGATGGCGGAATTCAGCGGCATTTCCAAGGATGATCTGGAGATCGTATGCCAGGAGAAGGGTGTGGATATCTCTTCCAACGCGTCCAGAAGCGTCATGAAGGCGGCGCTCATGAGCGTGGAGGAGTCCCATCGGGCGGAGGTGGAAAGCACTGATGGCGTCAGCATCGCAGAGGACGGCCCAACAGTGGACCTTCGTAAGGAACCGGTGAGACCCACAAGCCCCGCCCTCTCTCACCGCAGCAATGTTTCCCAGCAATCCCTAGCAGGGCCAGGATCCCAACGTCCCAGGGGGGGCAGTACGGATAGCCTAGCAGTTCGGCTAGCGGAATTGGGGGAAAGGGCAATGGAGCAAGAGCGCTTGATCATCATCCAGATGTGGCGTGATGAGCGGGCACCACAGGCCGTGGTACCCCGGGAGCCGTTGTCAGCTGTTGTGCACAGATCAGGACGAGTTCAATTTGCCAAGTTTGCAGACAGTGAGGGGGACATTGATGGACATTTGCAAGTTTTTGAAAGGACTTGTAAACTACATGATTTACCCAAGTCGGAGTGGGTGAGACACCTTGTGCCCACTCTGCATGGAGAGGCCTTGGAAGCCTATCGAGGAGTGGCCACGGAGGACTGTGGGAACTACGAGGAAGTCGCGAAGGCCCTCCGCCAGCGATTCTTCATCACTCGAGAGTCTTACAGAAAGAAGTTCAGAGACTTGCCCAAGAATCCTAGCAGCACCCATGAGCAGTTCGCCACCCAGCTGCGGCAGTACGTGGTGAAGTGGGTGAAGGATTCAGAAGCCACTACATGGGACGCACTGATTGACCTGATCTGCAGGGAGCAGTTCTACCGCAGGTGCGCCCCAGAAGTGAAGGAGTGGGTGCTAGATCGGGAGCCACCCAGCTTAAAAATGGCTGCCCAATTAGCAGACAACTATGTGGCAATTCGGCCGCAGGGGCAGAAGCGCCCAGCCAGCAGCCAGCTCCAAAAGACTGCACCACCAAGGGGACCCCCTCTTCAGCTCATCACCCCCAAAGACAAGCATCTTTCAACCCGGGTGCTCTTGGCCAGCAACCGCACCGCAGCGTCCCTGCAACTGATCAGAGATCATCGGTG
Source organism: Pseudophryne corroboree (assembly GCF_028390025.1). Lineage (NCBI taxonomy): Eukaryota > Metazoa > Chordata > Amphibia > Anura > Myobatrachidae > Pseudophryne > Pseudophryne corroboree. Next base: position 3,610,521 of record NC_086447.1, on the reverse strand, counting down.
CCACGACTGGAGAAGAAGTGCTACGGCTGTGGGAAAATCGGACATCTGAGGATGAACTGTCCTGCATCCCAAGCACCCCAGACTCGTGCCCCAAATCCGAGTGCTGGAGCCCGGCTCGCTTGTTTGACGAGAGGAGATGAGCCTACAGAGACTGTTCCCCCTCCAGTCAGTCCGATGGAGTGTGGCGAGGGACAGGTGCACTCTGCGGAGAGAGTAACCTGCATGGCCAAACAGCCCCTACACAACATGTGGAGGCACCTGCAGCCGGTCCACGTGGGACCCCTGCAGGGAGAAGGCCTAAGAGACTCTGGGGCCTCAATCACTGTGGTGAGCCCCCACCTTATAGATCCTGCTGCAGTATTGCAGGGTCGCACTGCCAAGGTCACCCTGGCAGATGGAATGGAGAAAGCGGTTCCCATGGCAAGAGTCTACCTGGACTGGGGAGCTGGACCAGAGTTGCGAGAAGTTGCCGTCATGGATGGTCTCCCAACTGATGTGGTCCTAGGAAATGATCTGGGTGGTGGGATCGTCACTACGTTTGTTGGCGCCATTCCCCGGAGTCAAGTTCCACAACCACCGTTGACATCAGCTACTCCAGCACAGCCCAGCCCAGAGGAAAAGACTACAGCTGCTAGACAACTGCCAGCACAGCCAACCACAGCATCAACCAGCCCAGAGGAAAAGATTACAGCGGCTAGATCGGCACATCGACCCCGCATGCCTTTTGCCTCTGGTATGCCTATGTCCCCTAGCAACGCAGAGGATGTCGGTTCCAGCTCGTTTGATCCTGTGGGGGTGCCCAATGATGCTCCTGACCCCAGTGGTTTGCCAACTCCGGCGGTGAGTATGAGAAAACACACTGACTTTTCCATGACTGACCCCTACCAGACTGACCCTAGTAGTCCCCACCTAGATCCCCCTGTAGAGTGTCCCAATTTAGGAGAGATTGAGGGCCACAGGCAGGAGTTTAGGGAGGCTCAACTCTCTGACCCATCCCCGAAAGGCATGAGGCGCCACTCTGGCAGCGGCCTTGACAGGGTTGGGGCGGGAAGTTTGACCTGGCGGGAAGGGTTAAGGTACAGGGTAGCCAGGAAAGTGGGAGGGGATAGACCAGATAGGGAATGTGTCCAACTGGTCCCCCCAGGGAACGTTCCTGCGCAACCGGTGTCGGTTGCCAGCGAAACCCCTTTGGACAGTAACCCGGAGACAGACCGTACCCTGAAGTGCCTGACACAGTGCTTACCCTGGTCTGGAATGTCGGATGATGCCCAGACCAACTGTAAGGCTGGTGCCATGCGTTGGCAGCTGGGGCACTCCAGCGGTTGTGTTGTCTCTGGGCCTCTGCCCATAGGAGAACCCTTGCAGCAAGTTGCTGTGGACATAGCAGGTCCCCTGCCTGTGCGGAGTAGATCGGGGAAGACACGCAGCCTCCCTGTAGTGGATGCCACACAGGATCCAGAGGCTGGTGGTCTGGCCGCCATCACTGTGGCACAGGTAGCGGACGAGGAGGGGAGAGTAGGCCTAGGTGACAGGGTAGGTTTCCCGAGTCATAGGTCGACAGAGGAGGATTGGAGGGCAGGTCTGACAGTTAGGGCAGACAGTTGCCAGATAGGTATGACGGAGGTGCAGTGCCTGGGGCACCATGTGGGAGGATGCAGGGGTAGACCCAAACCAGAGGGGGTGGAGGCAACCAGAGGCTGTCCCCGACCCACATCACCCAGACCGGTACTGACCTTAGAACCTGTAAGGCCCTACGGACACGTCATTGACTTTAGTCCTGTAGTGAACCCCTTGACAGAGATGGCTAGGAAGGGCATTCCCAAGTCAATGGACTTTGCACCCGCTTGCGAGTTGGCATTCCAGTCATTGAAGGAGGCTCAGGTACCCGCTCCAGTGCTGATGGCGCACATTTTTGACCAGGACTGTGTGTTACTAACTACTGCGCCACTGCACGGACTGGGAGTAGCACCGAGCCAGAAAGAGCCATATGGGCAGGAGCACCCTGTGGCCTGTTTGAGCAGAAAACTGCTATGGTGGGAGGTGGGGTATGCCACAATTGGGACACCTTGGGTGGCACTTGTTTGTAACCAGCCCCCCACCGTGGTGACTTACCACTCACCTTTTAGGTGGCTGCAACCTATCTTGGGGAAATGGGACAGACTTTTGTGGTGGAGCCTTGAACTTGGACTTCAGGTGGACTATTTGAACATTGTGCACCCACGAAGAGAGGCCCACTACACTATGGATGAACTGTCTAGGCCGGAGCCTACACCCCCCAGGTAGCGTCCCCTTCACCCCAACGGACTGCGGGACCAGGACCCAAATCGTTTGGACATGGGTCCCTGGTTGACCCGCTTGAATGAGGGGGGGAGGAGTGTGGCCGGAGAGGCTCCAGCCCACGTGGAAAATGGCCGCCGCGGCACTGAAGGGGTTAACCCCTAGTGCCCGGCGCCATTTTACAGACAATGGGCGCTTGGCGCCATATTCAAAATATTGTGGGCGCTAGGCGCCGTGTTTGTATTACTGTGTAAAACACTGTATTTCATGATGTGCCGCGGTCCCGGACCTCTCCGGAGACCACAGCAGTGAGGGCAGCCCCCGGCGCGCTGAGCAGAGTGTGCGCGCCGGGGGAGAGGGGGACTGCTGCAGCCGGGAGATCAGCTCCCGCTGCAGCCATCGGGTGTGCGCCGCCGGAGTACGGGAGCTCCGCTCCCGGCAGCGGTGAGCACAGCCCCCCGGCGCACTGAGCTGTGTGTGCGCCGGGGGGGGGGGAGAAGGGTGAGCCGCTGCGGCTGGGAGCTCAGCACCCGCTGCAGCGCGCTCTGGGCTTGTCTGTGCTGGGGGACGGGAGCTCTGCTCCCGGCGCCTCAGCACACTGGAGGCGGCCAGCCGCGGCAGCCGAGACAAACGTCCCGGGCTGCTGGGCGGCAAGGGGGGTGCGCCGCAGCCCGGCTCCCCGCCGGACGCTGCGGCGAGGTCACAGATCCAGCGCCGCATACAGGGGACCGGGCTAGCCGGCTCCCTGGCGGCGAGGGGATGAGTAGGTTGGTGAGTGCTGGGGTCCGGGAGCTACGCAAAGGAGCCAGAGCCACAGCGTCCGGGACAAGTGTCCCGGGCCGCTGGGCTTCGGATCAGGGGGTGCGCCGCTACGTGCGGCGAGGCCACAAAGTGAGTGCCCACTGGGGGGACAGGGAGCGCCAGCTCCCTGGACCCCAGAGGCAGGCAGGCAGGCTGGAGGATGGGGGAAGCCAGCCCCATACCTCCAGCACAGACAGAGTCCTAGCAGCCAGGCTGCAGGACTAGGGGACGGGATGTAAAAAGAAAAGCACCTTGTTTTAAATGAATAACATACAGTGTGTTGTAAGGCACTGCAGTGCCTGGGTATGTAGAGCCTGTGCAGAGCACAGGCTCAGTGTATATTTAAAGGGGAATGTACAGTGTGTTTTAAATGTGATGTATTTAAAGGTAAAATGCACTTACTTGGTTGTGTGTCCCAGGAGGGGGGAATCCATGGCTGTGCAGGCTGATGGATTCTCCCAGACCTTTTCCCCAAAAACGGAATACTTTCCCATCCAGTCTCACACTTTAAAGGGGCATTGGGAGAAAGAGAAGAAGCTCAGCTTTGAAACAAGCTGAGTGGTTTTCTGGAGCTCCATGGAGATCACCCGTAGTGGCCTGGAAACCTGGACCGGGGAGCTAGGCTGCCCAGCTCTGGAGCCCAAATCCAGGCTGCAGGCAGTGGGCTGGGTCCCGGGCAGGTTTCTGGAAGTCAGTTTAGGAGGGAAAACTTCCCCCAGCCTAGACTGAACGGCACCGGGGCGTATCCTGATCCTCCAGGATGGGACAGTCATAGGAGAGTGACCACTCCCCACTGTCCATAGGGAACAATGTTAGCTGTGCATGTGACCAAGGCATGCACAGCTCATGGGTAAACATTGATTGGTTGTACACCACAGGGCGGGCTTACCCCCTGTGGTAATGTGTATTGGAGTGGGATAAAAGGAGGGCAGTTGGCCCATATAGTTTGTAGTTGTACCATCTTTATTCTGCTGAAACATCTGATTGTATGCTGTTGCCCCTAGCAATAGGGAGGAGCCTTTTTAAAGGTTATCATTGAGCAAATAAACATCATTGCCTCAAGAAGACTGCTTCATCTTGTGACCTACAGGGTTATGCCAACCATTGCCCCGTCCTCCAGCTGTCCAGGGAAGCACCTAACGTCTCCAAGTTCCGCCTTCCGCCAGCTACCGGTAGAGGCCTAGCAAGTGGCTAGTGGGGATTCGTCACCACCACACAGGTGTGGTAAGGCAGTGCGTCGGCACATACAGAGCAGAACCGTGGTTCCAAACGCCACGGCAGGTTAGGAGTTTGGTGGTGGCAGCAAAAACCCGCCCACAACGCAGTGGGTGGAGTCAGTAACAGGCGGTTACTGACGGTAAGCGGGAATCCCCTATGTGGCCAGGCCTCGTGTGACTTGACCTTCCATTCTGTGCGCAGCCAACGGAACGTGAAAGCGGCAAGTGCTTTCGTACGGGACCGTCCTGTCACAGCCCCCTTCTTGGTTAGGCACCACAATGGTAGAGAAACCCTTTATGAATTTCCGGTAGTAATTTGCAAACCCCAGAAATCGTTGCACCGCTTTCAAGGAAAGAGGCTGAGTCCAGTCCCGAATGGCAGAGAGTTTCTCCGGATCCATACGAAGCTCCGTGCCCGAAATGATGTAACCAAGAAATGGAATAGAAGGGACCTCAAAGGTACACTTGGAAATCTTGCCGTATAGATGGTTCTCTCGTAAACGAAGAAGTACCTCCTTAACCTGTACTCTGTGCGCAGTGAGATTCTTAGAAAATATCAGAATGTCATCCAAATATACCACTACATTTAGGTATAACATATCCCGAAAGATTTCATTAATGAATCCCTGGAAGACGGCGGGGGCGTTGCTGAGGCTGAACGGCATTACCATATACTCATAATGCCCGTCCCTAGTATTGAAGGCCGTCTTCCATTCGTCCCCCTGTCGGATATGTATCAAATTATAAGCTCCCCTTAAATCGAGCTTGGTGAAGACTCGGGCTCCGCGAACTCTATCAAAAAGCTCCGTGATGAGCGGCAAAGGATACTTATTCTTAATGGTGACATCATTTAGACCACGATAGTCGATACATGGCTTCAGGCCTCCGTCCTTTTTCTTCACAAAAAAGAAACCTGCTCCCGCCGGGGAAGTAGAGGGGCGGATGAATCCTTTCTGCAGATTAGACTTGATATATTCCGACATAGCTTGAGTCTCGGGTACTGATAAAGGATAAGTGCGACCCCGAGGTGGCATTTTCCCCGGAATGAGCTCAATAGGACAGTCCCAGGGTCTATGCGGTGGTAACTGATAGGCCACCTGTTCTGAGAACACATCTGAAAACTCCCGATAAGCCTCTGAAATAAGCCCTTCATCCGACTTGGAAGATACATGGAGCGGGTAGACAGGAGTGAGACAATTTGAATGACAAAATGGACTCCAATAAATTATCTGTGTCGACCTCCAGTCGACGTGAGGGTTGTGAAGCTTGAGCCAAGGAAGACCAAGAACGAGATCGTGAGGCATCTCCCGAATCACAAGGAACTCCAGATGTTCTTGATGCAAAGCTCCCACTTGCAGCTTGATTGGCATTGTACAACTTGAAATCAGACCATTAGAAATTTGGGTACCATTAATAGCAGTCAACGTAATAGGTCGTTCGACTGACCATAACTGTAAACCCAGATTCTGGGCACAGGAAAGGGAAATAAAATTCCCAGCAGCCCCTGAGTCCAACAGTGCCTTAACGGTTTTGACTACTGACTCAGAAAACAGAGACACGGAAAGTAAACAGTCCACTGACGGAGAAGATTGAGAAGAAACCCCTAGCTCGACTTCTCCAGAACAAGCTAGGACTGCCCGTTACCCGGGCGAGACTTGCAAAACTTGAGAAATGATCCGCAGCTCCACAGTAGAGGCAGAGTCTACCCTCACGACGACGCTGACGTTCTTCTGGGGACAGCCGAGACCGATTAATCTGCATGGGTTCGTCTGGACTCGGAATAACTGTTTGCTTAGACGGAAGAGATTGGAATCTTGACCAATCTGACCGACTACGTTCACCACCTCGTTCCTGCATGCGAAGATCCACCTTTACACAGAGTGAGATCAACTGTTCCAAGGAATCTGGCAGGTCTCTAGTGATCAACTCGTCCTTTAAATGATCAGAGAGCCTATTCCAAAAAGCAGCCCGAAGGGCATCATTAGTCCAGCACAGTTCTGAAGCTATGGTTTGAAAATGAATCGCATACTGTCCCACTGAACGAGAGCCTTGTCGAACACGGAGCAGGTCAGCAGAGGCAGCGGTCGTCCTGCCGGGCTCATCAAAGATCCTTCGGAATGACGTGATGAAGTTGGTATAACTAGAAACCAACGGATCTGATCGCTCCCATAACGGTGACACCCACTCCAACGCTGAACCCTCAAGCAAAGAGATAATGTATGCCAGTTTAGACCGATCAGTAGGAAAGTTATGTGAAAGGAGTTCGAAATGTACCTCACACTGATTGAGGAAACCACGGCAGTTCTTTGGATACCCGTTATAACGAGGAGGAGTAGGAAGCTGAAGGCGTGACCTGGTTCCAGACAAGGACGGAACATTGCTAGAGACCACCACTGGAGCGGATACTGGAACTGGAGCTGAAACCACTGAAACCAGAGAAGTCTGGATTTGATCCAGCCGGCCAGATAATTCCTGGAGATAATGCATCATCTGATTCTGTGCTGCTTCCTGACTCTGTACTCGGGAAACCAGGTCCTGCATGGTGCTTGCCTCTGGGTTCCGATTCCCCGGGTCCATGGGGCCTGAGTATACTGTCACTGACCTAGATTGAGGATGTTGTGAACTCTGGGATTCTTCCGATGGTTGGGAAGAGGAACCACAACTGGGCCGGAACAGGGGTGACCTGATATAGGATTTCCACATACAGGACACTGACAGTAAGGTTTGGTGAAATATTGAAGAGCTTTATTGCAGGAAAAGAACAACTCAAAGTCATATAGCATAAAGGGAACTTATGAGGGAATGTCCAGGCCCATTGAAGGGTTTGTGAGCAATGTTAAAGATACTGATGACTGAAGAAATTGTGAGCGATGTTTAAAAGACACTGATGAATTGAAGAACTTGTAAACGGTGGTTAAAGACACAGATGACTTAAAGAACTTGAGAACGGAGATTAAGACGCTGGTGATTTGAAGAACTTAAGTGCAGTGGTTTAAGACGCTGATGATTTGTAGAACTTGAGCACGGTGACTGAGACGCTGATGATTTGAAGAACTTAAGTGCAGTGGTTTAAGACGCTGATGATTTGTAGAACTTGAGAACGGTGACTGAGACGCTGATGATTTGAAGAACTTGAGAACGGTGATTAGGGAACGCAGCCCATGCTGATTCCTAGGAGCACTGGTGACTGGACCGCAGAGAGACACACCAGCCGCTGGGAACGCTGGAACCTATGCAGCGAACTGGCACCTGGAAATGCCGGAGACACTGGAGTACAGCTTCAGAGATTCTCGCCGGGAACAAGAGCGCTGGCATCCACTTCAGGGGAAAGACGATACTCAGGCGCCGAGGCTCTGTCCGGCGTCTGACTTTGAATCTCCCGCCACCACTGGATTGGCGGAACAATCTGATAACGTCACCTGCTCCCCGCCCACGTGATGTCGGGTGTCATGGCAGCGCCCCTGCCCTGGAGAACCGCCGGGAGCCGCGCCAGCCAGACGCCGGAGCCCGCGGCCCACCGAAGGCGGAGGCCGCAACACAGACCAGCAGGCACGCAGGGGTAAGAGCGGCGAACGCCGCCTCTGGCGTGTGACAGTACCCCCTCCTCCAGGAGTGGCCCCTGGACACTTTCCAGGTTTTGTTGGATGTCTGGAATGGAAGATCCGCACCAGTCGGGGAGCCGTAACTTCAGTAGCCTTGACCCAGCTCCTTTCCTCTGGGCCAAAACCTTTCCATTCCACCAAATACTGTAGATTCTTGTGAAGATAGCGAGAGTCAAGAATAGCTTTGATTTCAAAGTCCGTACCATCTTCAGCCTCTGCAGAGGTTGGCCTTGGGGACTTGGAATGAAACCGGTTCAAAACAAGAGGGCGAAGAAGAGAGACATGAAAGGAATTTGGTATCCGGAGATGGGAAGGCAATCCCAATTTGCAAACAACCGGATTCAGGACTTGTAACACGGGGTAAGGACCAATGAACCTCGGAGCGAACTTCATAGTGGGCACCTTTAAACGGAGATTGCGGGTAGAGAGCCATACCCTGTCACCAACCTTGTATTGAGGAGCTGCCCGTCGCTTCCTATCCGCAAAGAACTTATAGCGGCCGGAGACTCTCTTGAGGTTAGCATGAACTTGACTCCAGATTTGACTGAAATGCCGGAGAGTAGAGGCTGCAGCAGGAACTTCTTCCGGAGGACAAATGGGTAATTCTGGAACTTGGGGATGAAATCCATAATTAATAAAAAATGGAGACTCATCAGTCGAAGAGTGGTACAGATGATTATGGGCAAACTCGGCCCAAGGCAACAGCTCCACCCAATTATCTTGCAAACGGGAGAGATAAACACGGAGAAAAGTCTCTAAATCTTGATTGACGCGTTCAGTTTGCCCATTGGTTTGTGGATGGTAAGCGGATGAAAACTTGAGTTTTATTTGTAAGGCCGTACAGAGGGCTCTCCAGAATCTTGCAGTAAATTGTACCCCCCGGTCAGAGACTATTTCCAGAGGTAACCCGTGCAGGCGGAAGTGTTCCCGGATAAATAACAAAGCCAACTTAGAAGCTGATGGTAACCCGGTCAACGGAACAAAATGTGCCATCTTAGAGAAACGGTCAATAATTACCCAGACGGTGTTATGACCGTTAGAGAGGGGCAGTTCAGTAACAAAGTCCATAGAGATATGGGTCCAAGGCCTCTTAGGAATGGACAATGGGTGCAGCAACCCCGCAGGAGGCAGACGAAGAATTCTGTGCTGAGCACATTGAGGACACGAGTTGACATAATCTTGAACATCCTTCTTCATAGTGTCCCACCAGTAAGATCTTCGTAGAAATTCCCACATCTTTTGAACTCCAGGATGACCGGAAAACTTGGAAATGTGAGCCCACTGCAACAATCTTGGTCGAAATTTAGCTGGCACAGACATTCTTCCAGGAGGAGGGTCCAACGCGGTGGGAGCCGCTGAAATAGAAACTGGACTGAGAATCAAAGCCTTTTCAACGGAATTCTCCTCATCCGAAGCCGTTAAGGAACGGGATAGGGCATCAGCCTTGGTGTTAAAAGTTCCAGCCCGGTACTTAATGACAAACGAAAATCGGGCAAAGAAGAGCACCCGTCTAGCTTGATGGGGATTCAAGCACTGGGCCGTCTTGAGATACAGCAAATTCTTGTGATCAGTGAAAATCGTAATTAGGTGTTTAGCACCTTCCAAAAGATATCTCCATTCTTCCAAGGCAGATTTTATTGCCAAAAGCTCTTTGTCTCCAATGGTGTCATTTCGTTCAGCAGGAGAGAACTTGCGAGAATGGAAACCACATGGATGTAACTTCCCATCTGGAGCGTACTGCGAAAGCACGGCACCAATGCCTACCGTAGAAGCATCAACTTCCAAAAAGAATGGTTTTAAAAAGTCTGGTTGCTGAAGTACCGGAGCAGTCATAAAGGCTGCCTTCAACTGAGCGAACGCTGCTACAGCTTCAGAGGACCAATGGCTTGGGTCAGCCCCCTTCTTGGTTAGGGCAGTAATAGGCACCACAATGGTAGAGAAACCCTTTATGAATTTACGGTAGTAATTTGCAAACCCCAGAAATCGTTGCACCGCTTTCTAGGAAAGAGGCTGAGTCCAGTCCCGAATAGCAGAGAGTTTCTCCGGATCCATACGAAGCTCCGTGCCTGAAATGATGTAACCAAGAAATGGAATTGAAGGGACCTCAAAGGTACACTTGGAAATCTTGCCGTATAGATGGTTCTCTCGTAAACGAAGAAGTACCTCCTTAACCTGTACTCTGTGCTCAGTGAGATTCTTAGAAAATATCAGAATGTCATCCAAATATACCACTACATTTAGGTATAACATATCCCGAAAGATTTCATTAATGGATCCCTGGAAGACGGCGGGGGCGTTGCTGAGGCTGAACGGCATTACCATATACTCATAATGCCCGTCCCTAGTATTGAAGGCCGTCTTCCATTCGTCCCCCTGTCGGATATGTATCAAATTATAAGCTCCCCTTAAATCGAGCTTGGTGAAGACTCGGGCTCCGCGAACTCTATCAAAAAGCTCCGTGATGAGCGGCAAAGGATACTTATTCTTAATGGTGACATCATTTAGACCACGATAGTCGATACATGGCTTCAGGCCTCCGTCCTTTTTCTTCACAAAAAAGAAACCTGCACCCGCCGGGGAAATAGAGGGGCGGATGAATCCTTTCTGCAGATTAGACTTGATATATTCCGACATAGCTTGAGTCTCGGGTACTGATAAAGGATAAGTGCGACCCCGAGGTGGCATTTTCCCCGGAATGAGCTCAATAGGACAGTCCCAGGGTTTATGCGGTGGTAACTGATCGGCCGCCTGTTCCGAGAACACATCTGAAAACTCCCGATAAGCCTCTGGAATAAGCCCTTCATCCAACTTGGAAGATACATGGAGCGGGTAGACAGGAGTGAGACAATTTGAATGACAAAATGGACTCCAATAAATTATCTGTGTCGACCTCCAGTCGACGTGAGGGTTGTGAAACTTGAGCCAAGGAAGACCAAGAACGAGATCGTGAGGCATCTCCCGAATCACAAGGAACTCCAGATGTTCTTGATGCAAAACTCCCACTTGCAGCTTGATTGGCATTGTACAACTTGAAATCAGACCATTAGAAATTTGGGTACCATTAATAGCAGTCAACGTAATAGGTCGTTCGACTGACCGTAACTGTAAACCCAGATTCTGGGCACAGGAAAGGGAAATAAAATTCCCAGCAGCCCCTGAGTCCAACAGTGCCTTAACGGTTTTGACTACTGACTCAGAAAACAGAGACACGGAAAGTAAACAGTCCACTCCCGGAGAAGATTGAGAAGAAACCCCTAGGTCGACTTCTCCAGAACAAGCTAGGACTGCCCGTTTCCCGGGCGAGACTTGGAAAACTTGAGAAAATGATCCGCAGCTCCACAGTTGAGGCAGAGTCTACCCTCACGACGACGCTGACGTTCTTCTGGGGACAGCCGAGACCGATTAATCTGCATGGGTTCGTCTGGACTCGGAATAGCTGTTTGCTTAGACGGAAGAGATCGGAATCTTGACCGATCTGATCGACTACGTTCACCTCGTTCCTGCATGCGAAGATCCACCTTTACACAGAGTGAGATCAACTGTTCCAAGGAATCTGGCAGGTCTCTAGTGATCAACTCGTCCTTTAAACGATCAGAGAGCCTATTCCAAAAAGCAGCCCGAAGGGCATCATTAGTCCAGCACAGTTCTGAAGCTATGGTTTGAAAATGAATCACATACTGACCCACTGAACGAGAGCCTTGTCGAACACGGAGCAGGTCAGCAGAGGCAGCGGTCGTCCTGCCGGGCTCATCAAAGATCCTTCGGAATGACGTGATGAAGTTGGTATAACTAGAAACCAACGGATCTGATCGCTCCCATAACGGTGACACTCACTCCAACGCTGAACCCTCAAGCAAAGAGATAATGTATGCCACTTTAGACCGATCAGTAGGGAAGTTATGTGAAAGGAGTTCGAAATGTACCTCACACTGATTGAGGAAACCACGGCAATTCTTTGGATTCCCGTTATAACGAGGAGGAGTAGGAAGCTGAAGGCGTGACCTGGTTCCAGACAAGGACGGAACATTGCTAGAGACAACCACTGGAGTGGATACTGGAACTGGAGCTGAAACCACTGAAGCCAGAGAAGTCTGGATTTGATCCAGCCGGCCAGATAATTCCTGGAGATAATGCATCATCTGATTCTGTGCTGCTTCCTGACTCTGTACTCGGGAAACCAGGTCCTGCATGGTGCTTGCCTCTGGGTTCCGATTCCCCGGGTCCATGGGGCCTGAGTATACTGTCACTGGCCTAGATTGAGGATGTTGTGAACTCTGGGATTCTTCCGATGGTTGGGAAGAGGAACCACAACTGGGCCGGAACAGGGGTGACCTGATATAGGATTTCCACATACAGGACACTGACAGTAAGGTTTGGTGAAATATTGAAGAGCTTTATTGCAGGAAAACAACAACTCAAAGTCATATAGCATAAAGGGAACTTATGAGGGAATGTCCAGGCCCATTGAAGGGTTTGTGAGCAATGTTATAGATACTGATGACTGAAGAAATTGTGAGCGATGTTTAAAAGACACTGATGAATTGAAGAACTTGTAAACGGTGGTTAAAGACACAGGTGACTTAAAGAACTTGAGAACGGAGATTAAGACGCTGGTGATTTGAAGAACTTAAGTGCAGTGGTTTAAGACGCTGATGATTTGTAGAACTTGAGAACGGTGACTGAGACGCTGATGATTTGAAGAACTTAAGTGCAGTGGTTTAAGACGCTAATGATTTGTAGAACTTGAGAACGGTGACTGAGACGCTGATGATTTGAAGAACTTAAGTGCAGTGGTTTAAGACGCTAATGATTTGTAGAACTTGAGAACGGTGATTAGGGACCGCAGCCCACGCTGATTCCTAGGAGCACTGGTGACTGGACCGCAGAGAGACACACCAGCCGCTGGGAACGCTGGAACCTATGCAGCGAACTGGCACCTGGAAATGCCGGAGACACTGGAGTACAGTTTCAGAGATTCTCGCCGGGAACAAGAGCGCTGGCATCCACTTCAGGGGAAAGACGATACTCAGGCGCCGAGGCTCTGTCCGGCGTCTGACTTTGAATCTCCCGCCACCGCTGGATTGGCGGAACAGTCTGATGACATCACCTGCTCCCCGCCCACGTGATGCCGGGTGTCATGGCGGCGCCCCTGCCCTGGAGAACCGCCAGGAGCCGCGCCAGCCAGACGCCGGAGCCCGCAGCCCACCGAAGGTGGAGGCCGCAACACAGACCAGCAGGCACGCAGGGGTAAGCGCGGCGAACGCCGCCTCTGGCGTGTGACAAATGGTATATCTATGAATGATAACAGAATGCAAGAGAAATGTATTAAACCTAATTTTTGCAAGAAGTATCCTGTTTTGAAGTCTCTTCAAGGTTATAGGTCACAGGAAGATGAAGGACCCAGCCAAATCGCAGCTCTCATTCAGGCAGTCGCCTTGCAGGAAATTCAGGTGGGACCTGTCCATCCAGTTAGAGCAGTAACAGTATTCCCCACTAAAAGAACTGGTGAGGTCACAGCTACCGGTAAGTGTGAGACGGGTCATTGCACAGAAACAACAACACCACACAGTAAACAGATTAGGAACGGAATGGTAGGATTACACCCTGTCTTGGAAATAGTAACTCCCAATGGGGGAACCGATAGTCAGGGAGTAATCCTCACCAGGAATAATGCAATATATTGCCCGTGGCCCAGAGATGAGCTGCGATCAATCATTTCAGAATTCCCCGATCCCCGGAAGCATTTAGCCAGATGTCAGAAATTTATCAGAGATCTGGGTAATGCTCATGAACCAGCTAACAAAGATTGGCGGATATTTTTGAAAGCGTGCTTACCCCCTAATATTGACACCCAAAAATGTATCACTGATTGTAGATTAGAGTCGGATAGTCTTATGACTGACAGAAACAATCAGGAAAATGTGGAATGAATTAACAGGCAACTAGAGTTGTATTTCCCCACTACTGTTAAGTGGAGAAGAATTTTCTCCATAAAACAGAGGGAAAATGAAATGACATCTGAATATTTCCATCGGGCCCTGCAAGTAATGGATAGATACATTGGGGTATCAGATACAGGGAACGATGCAAATTATAGGGAAGTGGCTGTCTCTGTGCTAATGGACGGGCTCAATAAGACAGTAAGAGACAGGGTACAAACATCTTTGTCTAATTGGAGAGGGGCCACAGTGCGCAATTGAACACCACAAGAATATTGCTAGGCGCAGAGAACAACAGGAGGAGAAGCTGATGACAATAAGTCTACAGGCTCTGACAGGAAAGCCCCATCAGCCAAAACCCCAGACCCCTGGTGGTACATCACGAACAAGAATATGTTACATTTGTAGAAATAAAGGGCATTTTGCCAGAGATTGTAGGTATAGTAGAACACATAGTCAATATAGACCCCTAGACAGAGAAAACAAGCCACATTATTAAACACATAGACGGGATCAAGGGACATATAGTAAGGAATCACGAGCCATATAGAGAACACAGATTCGGTTAATGGGAAGAATGGAATAAATGCAACTTTACCCTTTTGACAAAAATTGCTGGGGTTAAGATGAGGCCTCTAAACTTTTGCTTCTGTCTCTAGCAGAAATGGCCCCTGATTAACTTAAGAGTTTTGTTAGATATGGGATACATATAGCGTGCTCCCGCCCAGGAAGTACAAAGTATGTTGGATACCCATGAAGACTAATGTTGCATTTCACTGTTCTAGATTCATGTCCATCACAGGTAGAGGAAATGATCTCACAGATACCGGGTTCCCTATGAATTTAGGATGGACAGGACACTGGATTGATGGCTGGGATAGTCCCAGTAGAGATACAACACACATAGAATTTTTTTTAGGGGTATAGACCTAGTAGAAAAGTCATTCCCCGTAGTGCCCAATCCAGTTGTCAAATTTGATAAAATCCTCTTTGCCTCTACAAACTTATCTGTTACTAACCTCTATGTGATTTTTTTTCAAAGTTTCCTCCTCATCTCTTATGTTCATCGACAGGAGGGTACAATACATGGACCCGATTACAGTTCAAACGCCACATGCCTACTCGGTCCTTCAGAGTTCTGCCCAAAATCCAGTATATCTCACTAGCACAAGGACACCAGTATTACTGCAGTGTGCCTGGTCATGCACAAAGGGTGGAGAATGAGAATACTGGTGAAGGGAGACTGTGTACAGACACCGATATGCATGATGGTGTGACAGCCTGTGGGTGAATGCCAAACCTGACATTTTCTTTTTTATTGTACTATTTTTCCCCTCTCTTCTCTCATCCAGAGACGGTTTACTTCACACAACTGATAACACACGATAGTAAATTAAAATACAAAATTTGTGTTCCCTACAGGAAAAGGCAGTCTGGAGGTCAAAGGGGTTTGGCCAGGAGTCCTCAGGACTTTGGACAGGTGGACATGGTAAGCCAGTAGCCACCAGAGCATATCTTCCAAGTGTAGTTGAGGCGGCACACGGTCTGACTCATCTGGGTAAAGAGGGTATGTGCATATGAGAGCCTACTGGTGTGCGCCAGGATTCTCTTCTCATGCAGGTAAGAGAGCAATGACATGTTTTACTTGCTTGAGGAAGAATATTGGAAAGACAATACCAACAGAGCCATCCCATATCCCTCCGACAGACAGACCTTTTCAGGTAATACAAATCGACTTCATACAGTTACCACCCTGTAGGAATTTGAAATATGTGTTAGTTTATATTGATGTATTTTCCAATTGGGTAGAAGCGTTCCCTGCTGCCACAAATACTGCTACGTTCACTGCAAAGAAAATTGAGCAGGAATTTTGAGTGTAGATATGGTATCCCTAGAATGATTGAAAGTGATAGGGGTACCCATTTTACAGGTGAAGTCTTTCAGGTCATGTGCAAACTGATGGGAAGCTGAGCAAATTAATGGCTGAAACTGGATTGCTGTGGCCAGAAGCTTTGCCACTAGTGTTGTACAGCATCAGAACCACTCCCAGGTCTCCACTTAACTTATCACCCTTTGAAATTCTTTTTGGTCGACAACCTCATGTACTCATAGACCCCCAGGATGATTTGAAATGTAATAATGAAGTGACTGTGAAATATTTGGTTGGGATGAGCCAGCAGCTGCGAAATCAACAAAGAAATCTAAAGCTGGTGATTCCTGACATACCGAACAGTAATTGTCATGACATTGAGCCTGGGGATTATGTGATGATTCAAAATTTCTTACGCTCAGGTTGCCTCATAGACAGGTGGGAAGGACCATAACAAGTCTTGTTAACCAGCACGACAGCATTGAAGGTCGCCGAAAGAGAGACTTGGGTCCACTCGTCCCACTGCAAGAAGGTCGCTGACCCGGAGAGAACTCGTGGCAAAGAGCAGAGTGTAGAGAACCTCATATCACTAGAGTGTTTGTTCCGGGAAAGTTGAGAGGCAGGACTGTTGAAAGGCATCTGAGCACGGAGAGCAACAAGATCTAGGACGGTTGTTGCACTATTTTCTTTTTTCACCCCCCCCCCCCCCCCCTTGCATTTTTCTTTCTTTTCTCCTCCTTATTTTCCTTCTTTCCCCTAACGAAATGGATCGATCACAAGAGACTGCGTTTCGGGTTCTGCTAGTAATTCTGTTTTTGACCAGGACAATTTGTTTTGGTGAGGGTCCCAGAGAGGTCGAGCAGGGATCTGGAATGGGTTCTGATGGCAAGTATGAATTTGTAGGATCTCAGGAGCAGCACATCACTCGAGTAAAGGCTGGTATCAGTAAGCGCTCTGGTAGTCATGGAGCTCGGAGGCACTGTGAAGGGTTATTGGCCCTCATTCCGAGTTGTTCGCTCGTTGCCGAGTTTCGCTATATTGCGATTAGTCGCTTACTGCGCATGCGCTTAGTTATTTTACACAAAAGTTAGGTATTTTACTCACGGCATAACGAGGATTTTTCATCGTTCTGGTGATCGGAGTGTGATTGACAGGAAGTGGGTGTTTCTGGGCGGAAACTGGCCGTTTTATGGGTGTGTGCGGAAAAACGCTGCAGTTTCTGGGAAAAACGCGGGAGTGGCTGGAGAAACGGGGTAGTGTCTGGGCGAACGCTGGGTGTGTTTGTGACGTCAAACCAGGAACGAAACTGACTGAACTGATCGCAGTGGCAGAGTAAGTCCCGAGCTATTCAGGAACTGCAAAGAAATTTCTATTCACAATTATGCGAATCTTTCGTTCGCAATTCTGCAAAGCTAAGATTCACTCCCAGTAGGCGGCGGCTTAGCGTGAGCAATACTGCTAAAAGCAGCTAGCGAGCGAACAACTCGGAATGAGGGCCATTGTCTGATGAATATTGTATTTGTGGGAATTGTGAGAATATAGTAGAAAATGGGTGCATCCAGAGATATCAGTCCAACCTTAATATCGACATGGACCATCATCCGTTGAGTGATTACCACTCACTAGTGGGTAAGGTCTTAAACCAGACAGAATGCTGGGTGTGCTCACAAGTACCTCAAGGTCAGAGTAAGTCAGGATTAGTACCATACCCTTTAGCAATAGATGAGGTACTCGAATTGCGGGGTGGGAGACCGGTGGACAAGAAATTCAATATCTCTAGGCCCCCTAGTTTGAAGCTCCACCAGTATCATGTAGACAGGTCGTTATTGTGCTTTAATATTTCCAATTACCAAAAACCGGGAAATTGGGAAGTGACGTGGAATAACCTGACAATGACCTTTTCACACAGAGCTGATATGATACCCATAGACTCTGAACTTGTACGCCAAATAGCCAACAGTGGGAGGTATTTTTGGTATAGGTATACCCGTGGAAGCAAGACCATGTGGGATGGAAAAGTATCGTCAGGGTATTGTGCTCATATCATCCAGCCCGATACTTGTACTGAGCAGATGGGAGAACTAGGGATTGGTTTCTTTACTTGGAAAGTTTGCAATATGGTGATGTTACATTTTGTCTCCTATGTTCTCCCAGATGATGCCTATTTCATATGTGGGAGGAAAGCGTACAAGTGGCTTGCCCCGAGCTCAGAGGGATTGTGTTATATTGGGAGAGTACTACTGGAGGTCATGACCATAACCCATGATAAGATGAAAGACGTTCACCGCAGTGCTCAGGCTCCTTATACTCATACCCACTATGAACACATCATCAAGAGAGACCTCATAGATAGGACAGAGCACGCAGCCTCTGATTTGATCCATGAATCCACCGGGATTCAGTTCCTTTTCGCATTAGATATCACCCGTACTGCCAGAGTAACTATAAATTATAGGTATATCCATGCGCTAGCGAACTTGATAGATAATATCACTGAGATGTATGATGACACCTCCAGGTATACGGGAAGGGAGTTACAAGCCTACAAGAAGGAACTGATCCAGCACAGGATGGTCCTCAATTATATCACAGCCGTGACAAGTGGGTACTGTGTTACTCTGGCAACTCAATATGGTGTGAAGTGCTGTACGTATATTACGAACAGCACTGACGACCCCACGGAGATCATCGATCAGAAGATGGACGAGATCTTGCAGTTGAAGTGGGAGTTCAGGAGGAAGCACAACCTTACCTTAGCGACTGTGAGTAATGAACTGACCGGCTGGGTCTCATGGTTGAACCCACGCAAATGGTTCTCAGGATTAGTAGAGTGAGCTCAAAATGTCATTATGAGTGTAGGGAAGTTTCTCCTTTGTATCCTGGGAGTCGTCATAATTATTGGTTCTAATGCGGCGCAAGCGCAGCACACATTTGGTGAGTCTAAGGAGTGAGGGCGCTGTTATAGCAGCAGATTTAATCTACGACCCATCTATAGAGACAGTATTATGATAAGGATTGCAAATTAATTTCATGGCCTGTTTCTTTCACCCGTTTTTCTTTGTCTCCCCCTCTGCCCAGATACATCCAACCGGAAAAGACGTCAGCCCTACCCAAAATGTTTATGTGAATGTTTTTTTATATATGTGTCTTATTTTCATCTCTTCAACCTCCAGTTAATGGCACACATAGTCGACAGGTGATATCCACATATACTAGCACTCACGTATGTTCCCCCTCTATGTATTATCAACTAAATGTGCACCTCATTTGTTGAAACAAGAAGCCGAAAAGAGCTCGGTAGTGTTTGTTGGCCCATTTACAGACCCTTAATACGGGATGAGAAGGATTTAATGTATACTTCGCAATACCTCGAAGCTTATTTAGAACATATACGGCACGATGATACATGCCCCTCAGACATGGATTCATACATACATGCTTTTTACTATCCCACTAGGTCATACATTTCCCACCTACAACTCTCTTCCGATCATCCAAGCTTTTGTATATATTGTATAGATTTTTTTCCTGTTTATTGATTAGTTAGTGACAGTTATTGATGACTGCCAAAGGATATTACAGTACACACATTACGTACAAACACCACATAGATGGCCTTCGTGTGTGTACTTAATTGGCCGTGTGTGCACATATTCGCAATTTGCGTATGGTGGCTCCCGCGGTCCTGCGCATTAGAGCGTGGTATGAGTAATTACAGTGGAATTTGTACTCGAATGTAAAAGCCACAAAGACATATCATATATCTAATCCATATATTGCATAAATCACCCACTGTCTGCTTCCTCTTCTAATAGCATGAAGATGGGTCACACATAAATTAAACTCCCAGAGACTCAAATACAATGGCCTTATTTACACAAAGCTTTGAAATTCTATGAAGAAGGCAAACACCTTTGTTTACTCCTATTGTTCTAGGGTAGGCCAGTTTCTGTTGAAGACAATAAAATACTGGATTGTCATTGTCTTATCTAAGGACGGGGCAAACAAGAAAGACAATATCCAGGAACCTAGCTTGGCTGAGGAGAAACTCAATTAGCAATAGCTAACAAAATTACAAACCAGACATTTACAAATCTGAGGTAATAACATTCATAGTCTAAACTCTTGGAGATATATATGTTTGCGTGTGTGTATATATATATATATATATATGATTCCTAACAAATTGTAATAGCAGGAGTATGTATATATATATATATATATATTTATTTATTTATATATATATATATATATATATATATATGTGTGTGTGTATATGGATATATGTGGATATATGGATATCTTGAGGATGGAAATAGATAATCATATCACGTGTGGGATCATATTGTTCAGAGTCACCTAAATATTAATCTGGTGGGAATAAGAATATTATATATTACTACATTAAGTTATTAATAATACCAGATTTATGTATGATTAATGTGATGGGTTTAACTGGTCATGGGGCGGGAACTCAGATGCAAGCAACAGAAATCACATCTCAAGTCTTAGCCATCGCCCACCTCTTGAGCTGACCAATGATCCCCGGTGCACAGGATATGTCCCACCCCCGAACCAATGGAAGAAGAGCACACAGTGTCTATTGTATTATGTTTTGATCCACTGTATAAAGAGCCAGCTGCATGCCAGATCACTATCACAGACTCTGAAGGTCATCTACCTTGATGACTGAGGACCAGACTGGGAAGCGCAGGCGAAACCAAACACGTATATGTACCATTGATTGTAGCCATTATTCTATTGTATTGTATTATTATTGTAACCCCCTTTCAGTAATTTTATGGTGGTGTGTCTGAACCCGGCATTTTAAATACAATCTGGTGTCGTGTTTCCTTTCCCTGCTAAGGTTTAAAGTGTATTTGCAGCCACTCGGGCTGCTGCATTGTGCTAACAGCGTATAGGCCTGTGTACGCAAACTGTGTAGTCACTATGCCCTTTAGGCGTACGTACGCAGAGTGCGTACACTGCGACCTTGTGTACGTAAGGTTTGTGAATAATATAAAGGTGAAAGGTTAATTACTGCGGCCGCAGCGGCTCAATATTAAAGTGTATCAAGTGTGTTTAAGGTATATGCTTTTTAGTCCTGTAAGTAAACTAGCGTTTACAATCCCTATATCCTACTGTCCCTGTATTAAATCCCTGTATTATCCCTATATCCTACTGTCCCTGTATTATATCCCTGTATTATCCCTATATCCTACTGTCCCTGTATTATACTCCTGTATTATCCCTCTATCCTACTGTCCCTGTATTATATCCCTGTATTATCCCTCTATCCTACTGTCCCTGTATTATATCCCTGTATTATCCCTATATCCTACTGTCCCTGTATTATACTCCTGTATTATCCCTCTATCCTACTGTCCCTGTATTATATCCCTGTATTATCCCTATATCCTACTGTCCCTGTATACCCCTGTATTATCCCTCTATCCTACTGTCCCTGTATTATATACCTGTATTATCCCTCTATCCCTGTATTATCCCTCTATCCTACTGTCCCTGTATTATATCCCTGTATTATCCCTATATCCTACTGTCCCTGTATTATATCCCTGTTTCTCATACGTCCTAGAGGATGCTGGGATCCACTTCAGTACCATGGGGTATAGACGGTTCCGCAGGAGCCACGGGCACTTTAAGACTTTTCAAGGGTGTGAACTGGCTCCTCCCTCTATGCCCCTCCTCCAGACTTTAGTTTAGAAAATGTGCCCAGGCAGACTGGATGCACTCCAGGGGAGCTCTACTGAGTTTCTCTGAAAAGACTTATGTTAGTTTTTTTATTTTCAGGGAGAACTGCTGGCAACAGTCTCCCTGCTTCGTGGGACTGAGGGGGCAGAAGTAGGAACCAACTTCCTAAAGAGTTTCATGGCTCTGCTTCTGGCTGACAGGACACCATAAGCTCCTGAAGGGAACTGAATGCTAGCTGCGGCTATGTGCTCACTCCCACTGCCCGCCGTCACCCCCCTTACAGAGCCAGAAGTCAGGTGAGTGTTAGAAGACAGATCGTCAATCAAGAAAGTGACGGCTAAAGCTACCGCACCGCTGGCTGGAGCGCAGCGCGCCATGTTGCCAACACATACACAGGCACTGCAGGGCGCGGGTGGGGGGGTGCCCTGGGCAGCATGGTGCCCTGGGCAGCATGAAACCTATGGAAACTGGCATAAATAAGGGGCATAAGTTGCTGAGGCACAGTCCTACCCCCACCAGTATAAAAATTGCCTCATAAAAGCTGAGGAGAAACACACCATTGAAGAGTGGAGCTTCTTCTTCAGTCAGCCAGCACACTGCTCAGCACCATTTTCTCTCCTCAGGCTGCAGAGACAACGCTGGTCCTCCTCCACTACTGAACAAGTATCAGGGTGCAAAACAGGGGGGGGGGGGGCCCACAGTGAATTTGGTGCTATATAATTGTGTGATTAACATTATAAAAGTGCTGCATGTCAGTGGGCATTTTGTGTTCACAGACATTGTGTTACTGGTGCTGGGTTGTGAACTGGCAAATCCTGTGTCCCTCTGACAGATTTTACTGTGGGTCTGTCCCCTATAAGTCCCAGAGTGTCTGTGGTGTGGTTGTGCACGTGTGTGACATGTCTGTGGCAGGAAACTCTGTGGAGACATTTTAGGGACACAGAGGTGTAATATGACACCAAGAGCCTGACTGGGTGAAAGGTTACATGATCATATCACATCATATCAGTAAGAGGTTGGACTGAATCTCATACAGAAAACTGAAAATAATCTGTTGAAGATGTGATTTTTAATAGTTCTGCCTTTCATCCACAGGGACCCCTCTGGGTCACATACAAATTTGCACAAGTAGTACAAACTGATACCGACACGGACTCTGATCCCTGTGTCGACACTAGTGATTCCAGGGAAATAGGTCCTAAGTTAGCAAAAAAGCATTCAAAACATGTTTTAGCTATAAAGGAGGTGTTAGAAGTTAGGAAGCCCCTCTTTTACCACAGGAGAGGGTTTACTTTAGTAAAGAAGTAATGTAATTTTCCCTCCACCTCAGGAGTTGAACAGTCTCTTGGAGGGAGTCTGATTTAACCTGAAAAGATATGTCAGATTCCCAAAAGGAATTCAGGCAGCTTACCTTTTTCCAAAAGGTGGGAGTCACCCCGCATTTTAGACAGGGCCCTGTCATAAAAGAGAAGAAGTGTTTCTCCCGGCGCCTGGAATGGCTTCACTTAAGGAGCCGACAGGCGCAAGTGAGTGAGGTGATCTATTGATGTGGCCAATGGGACACTACTCAGGCCTACAATTGTCTGTACGTGGGTGAGTAGTGCTATTGAGAAGTGGTCAGAAAACTTGTCATTAGACATTGACACAATAGATGGAGACGAGATACTCCTAACGTTAGGTCATATCAAAACGCTGCTGCGTACGTACTAGAAACCATGAAATATATTGGTCTCTTGGGATCAAGAACCGCTACCATGGCAGTATCGGCTCGGAGGGCGTTGTGGATTCGCCAGTGGAATGCTGATGCAGATTCCAAAAGAAATATGGAGGCTCTCCCGTATAAAGGTGAGGCCTTGTTTGGTGATGTTTTACCAAATATATGGAGGATCGGGCGCTTTCAGGTACTGTGTTTCTAATGCTGCTGCTATAACATTTGGGGGTAGTTACACCCCAGCCATATACTCAAAGAATTACAAGAAAAAAATAGCAGCGCTGATTGAAATGTTGTAAACAGTTAATAATAAGAAGGATTGAGTAATGAATTGATTTTGCAATTTAATTAAAATAAATTATCGGCCTTTATATAAAAGTGGATACAGATCCACACACATATTCAAACAATTAAAAACAATGCATAAGGGTCTGATAAAAATAATGACTGCCTAACACATTAGCATCCGTTCCTGATTTGGAAAACCTGTAAATTTAGCAGATGGAGACAGACTGACAGCGCAGTCACACCAAGGCACTTTACCCACAACCGCTAGAGGTGTAGTCCCTTTGAGAACGTCACTGATGTTCTTGCTCAAAATCAGCCAGATTTGGGATCCTCATTTAGCACGGTGTCCTCTTTGTAAAGATAGGGTAGATGGTGCTCCTCAATCAGGGAATAGTTGTCTCAAATAAACTGCAGATGGTAAAGTCCAGTGTTTGGTCCGGATGTGATAGGGCAGTCAAAATAGCGTGATAGTTGACCCAAGTAGCCTCCTCCTAACGCGTTTCACTGCAAGGCATTGCAGCTTTATCAAAGGTGACTTAGGTAGGCCACTGACAGGATATTTATACCTTAGGTGATTATCAAACAATAAACAGCTGTTTCACTCAATCCTTCTATTTAATCAAATTATACATAAAAACATTCATACTAACCCTTCAATGGGTTGTTTGTGTGTTATGGGGACAGACTCACAGATAAAAACTCTATTTTTAAAAAAGGAATTTGGTCAAAAAACGAAGCTATTCATTATAATTGACCTCTATGTTATTGCTTCCGGGTCACAGGAGCAAAATGTTTTAAATGCAAATATTTATTTCCACCTCTTATTTTCGTTAGCTTGTTTCAGAGGTTATTTGCTTATATACCTATATTTTATTAACAATGGCCTTTAGTAATTGCTACCAGGAGAATCCTTTTTAATAACGTGTTCTCCACTGTCAATAGTAAGGTAATTCCGCTCAGTGGAGCGCATTTGCGTTCCATCAGACGGAGTTTGTCTCTGTACGTCTTCCGGTCACGTGGTATCCGTCCTCCCGCTGCCTCTGGGAATCGTAGTGAATTGTTGAACGGCGGAGCTCACGTGACCGGACAGTGGAGTCCGTTGGCATAATACCTTATAAGCCTTATGTTCTACTTATGTGGGCACAGTTTCAAAACATATAAACTTTCATATTATCTTTTTCTTTCACGGTGTAGCGGTGGATATAAAAGGAGAAGAATATACATGGTATTGAAAAAACAGGGCACTCGCACCCGTTACCATAGTCACCAATAAACAATTCTATCATTAGTTGGCTCGATTGTAAGAACAGATACTGCAAGAATATACTGAGGATATTAAAGGGATGTCATTTCATCACACCTCTTTGAATCTGTAGAGATGTCATACTTCAGATATTGTTAAAGAGTCTTTCAAAAAGCACGGATGCAAGTCTCCAAGGCTGTGGAGCTGTCACACAGGGGGAAAGCTTCCAAGGAAAATGGTCAAGGAAGCCTGCCTTCACGTAAACGTTCTGGAATTGAGTGCCATTTACAACGGCCTTCTACAAGCGGTACATCTTCTTCAAGATCATCCCATGCAGATCCAGTCGGACAATGTAACAGCAGTCGCGTACATAAACAGGCAAGGCGGAACGAAAAGCAGAGCGGCAATGGCAGAGGTGACAAGGATTCTCCTCTGGGCATAAAGACATGTAAGAGCTCTGTCAGCAATTTTCATTCCGGGAGTGGACAACTGGGAAGCAGACTTCCTCAGCAGACATGATCTCCATCCAGGAGAGTGTGGCCTCCATCAAGAAGTCTTCGCAGAGGTGACAAGTCTTTGGGGAGTTCCTCAAGTAGACATGATGGCATCTCGTCTTAACAAGAAGCTTCAGAGATATTGTTCCAGGTCGAGAGACCCTCAAGCAATAGCAGTGGAGGCAAAATATATACCGACCGAAACACCCACTGGGTGACCCAGTGGGTGTTTCGGTCGGTATATATTTTGCCTCCACTTCCACTGATTCCAAAAGTTCTCAAAATAAGAAGAAGAACAAGAGTTCGAGCAATCTTCATTGCCCCAGACTGGCCAAGGAGGGCTTGGTATCCAGATCTTCAGGAGTTGCTCATAGAAGATCCTCGGCCTCTTCCTCCTCGAGAGGACCTACTACAGCAGGAGCCGCGTGTGTATCAAGACTTACCGCGGCTACGTTTGACGGCATGGCTGTTGAGCGCCGGATCCTAGCCGGAAAGGGTATTCCCAAGGAAGTCATCCCCACTCTTACTCAGGCCAGGAAAGGAGTAACGTCTAAACATTACATCCGTATTTGGAGAAAATATGTCTTGGTGTGAATCCAAGAAGGCTCCTACGGAAGAGTTTGAGTTGGGACGTTTTCTCTTAATTTTCTGCAGGCTGGTGTGGATGCGGGCCTTAGATTGGGGTCAATCAAGGTCCAGATTTTGGCCTTATCAGTTTTCTTTAAAAAACAATTTGCCTCCTTTCCAGAAGTTCAGACATTTGTGAAAGGGGTTCTGCACATCCAGCCTCCATTTGTGCCTCCAGTGGCACCATGGGACCTTAATGTGGTGTTGCAGATCCTTCAATCAGATTGGTTTGAACCTCGGCAGGAGACAGAATTGAAGTTTCTCACTTGGAAAGTGGTGATGCTTTTGGCCTTGGCATCCGCAAGGCGGGTGTCTGAGTTTGGGGCCTTATCTCACAAGAGCCCTTACCTGATCTTCCATGAAGATAGGGCAGAGTTAAGAACTCGTCAACAATTTCTACCAAAGGTGGTTTCGTCCTTCCACATAAACCAACCTATTGTGGTGCCAGTAGCTACTGACACTTTCACTGAGTCAGTCTCTAGATGTGGTTAGAGCTTTGAAGATTTATGTCGCAAAAACAGCTCGGTTACGGAAAACAGAGGCTCTGTTTGTCCTGTATGCTTCCAGCAAGATTGGGTGTCCTGCTTCTAAGCAGACTATTGCGCGCTGGATCAGAGGGACAATTCAGCACGCTCATTCTACGGCAGGCTTGCCGATACCGAAGTCGGTGAAGGCCCATTCTACTAGGAAAGTGGGCTCATCCTGGGCGGCTGCCCGGGGCGTCTCGGCTTTACAACTTTGCCGAGCAGCTACTTGGTCAGGGTAAAACACATTTGCTAAATTTTATAAGTTTGACTGTTTGGCCGATGAGGACTTCAAGTTTGGTCAATCGGTGCTGCAGGGTCATCCGCACTCTCCTGCCCGTACTGGAGCTTTGGTATAACCCCATGGTACTGAAGTGGACCTCAGCATCCTCTAGGACGTATGAGAAAACAAGATTTTAATACCTACCGGTAAATCCTTTTCTCCTAGTCCGTAGAGGATGCTGGGCGCCCAACCCAGTGCGTACTATATCTGCAGTTTGTTCTTTATAGTTACACAAGTTGTGTTTCATTTGTTTTCAGCATGTTGCTGTAAATGGTTCATGCCTATTGGCGTGTCATGTTAAATGCCATGTTGTGCGGCATGGTTGAGGTGTGAGCTGGTATGAATCTCACCATTAGTATAAAAGTAAATCCTTTCCTCAAAATGTCCGTCTCCCTGGGCACAGTTCCTATAACTGAGGTCTGGAGGAGGGGCATAGAGGGAGGAGCCAGTTCACACCCTTGAAAAGTCTTAAAGTGCTCATGGCTCCTGCGGAACCGTCTATACCCCATGGTACTGAAGTGGACCCCAGCATCCTCTACGGACTAAGAAAAAAGGATTCCCCATATCTTACTGTCCCTGTATTATCCCTCTATCCTACTGTCCATGTATTATCCCTGTATCCTACTGTCCCTGTATTATATCCCTGTATTATCCCCATATCCTACTGTCCCTGTATTATCCCCATATCCTACTGTCCCTGTATTATCCCTATATCCTACTGTCCCTGTATTATCCCTCTATCCTACTGTCCCTGTATTATACCCCTGTATTATCCCTATATCCTACTGTCCCTGTATTATCCCCATATCCTACTGTCCCTGTATTATATCCCTGTATCCTACTGTCCCTGTATTATATCCCTGTATCCTACTGTCCCTGTATTATCCCTCTATCCTACTGTCACTGTATTATATCCCTGTATTATCCCCATATCCTACTGTCCCTGTATTATCCCTCTATCCTACTGTCCCTGTATTATCCCTATATCCTACTGTCCCTGTATTATATCCCTGTATTATCCCCATAACCTACTGTCCCTGTATTATATCCCTGTATCCTACTGTCCCTGTATTATATCCCTGTATTATCCCTGTATCCTACTGTCACTGTATTATCCCTGTATCCTACTGTCCCTGTATTATATCCCTGTATTATCCCTGTATCCTACTGTCACTGTATTATATCCCTGTATTATCCCTGTATCCTACTGTCCCTGTATTATATCCCTGTATCCTACTGTCCCTGTATTATCCCTATATCCTACTGTCCCTGTATTATATCCCTGTATTATCCCCATAACCTACTGTCCCTGTATTATATCCCTGTATTATCCCTGTATCCTACTGTCCCTGTATTATATCCCTGTATTATCCCTGTATCCTACTGTCACTGTATTATCCCTGTATCCTACTGTCCCTGTATTATATCCCTGTATTATCCCTGTATCCTACTGTCACTGTATTATATCCCTGTATTATCCCTGTATCCTACTGTCCCTGTATTATATCCCTGTATTATCCCTGTATCCTACTGTCCCTGTATTATATCCCTGTATTATCCCTGTATCCTACTGTCACTGTATTATCCCTGTATCCTACTGTCCCTGTATTATATCCCTGTATTATCCCTGTATCCTACTGTCACTGTATTATATCCCTGTATTATCCCTGTATCCTACTGTCCCTGTATTATATCCCTGTATTATCCCTGTATCCTACTGTCCCTGTATTATATCCCTGTATTATCCCTCTATCCCTGTATTATATCCCTGTATTATCCCTCTATCCTACTGTCCCTGTATTATCCCTCTATCCTACAGTCCCTGTATTATCCCTGTATCCTACTGTCCCTGTATTATATCCCTGTATTATCCCCATATCCTACTGTCCCTGTATTATATCCCTGTATTATCCCTGTATCCTACTGTCCCTGTATTATCCCTCTATCCTACTGTCCCTGTATTATCCCTGTATCCTACTGTCCCTGTATTATCCCTGTATCCTACAGTCCCTGTATTATCCCTGTATCCTACTGTCCCTGTATTATATCCCTGTATTATCCCCATATCCTACTGTCCCTGTATTATATCCCTGTATTATCCCTATATCCTACTGTCCCTGTATTATATCCCTGTATTATCCCTCTATCCTACTGTCACTGTATTATATCCCTGTATTATCCCTCTATCCTACTGTCCCTGTATTATATCCCTGTATTATCCCCATATCCTACTGTCCCTGTATTATATCCCTCTATTATCCCTATAACCTAATTTCTGCAGCGGGGTACACTGGTATTCCACAGGGAATAACATCGGGGTGTAGAGTTGGAACTTGATCCGAGGCACCAACAGGCTAAAGCTTTGAGTGTTCCCAGGATGCACTACACCGCCCCCTCTATAGCCCCGCCTCCAGGCACTGGAGATCAGTTTGTAAGTTGGTGCAGGCAGGTAACAGGGAGGGCTGCTCTAAGCAGCCCTGAAAAGAGCTTTTTATTAAGAAAGAAGACTTCAAGGGCCGCAGCACAGGCACTAGATGCTATATGGCAGTCTGACATATCGTGCTGCGGCTCCCTCACCTCCCCCAGTGGTGCTGTATATTCCCGCGCCCTGGTTGCCGGGTACTTACAGCGGAGGTGCTCCGGTCTCATCAGGCACACACAGCGCCGCTGCTCTCCTGGATCGCGTGGGCGCACATCTAGTGAGGAGGTAAGAGGGTCCTCCAGGCGGGACCCGCCGAAATCGCAATCCGGACGTGGTCTCCGGAGACGGACCGTGCCGCTGGCGTGGACACTGTGGCCGTGCAGGGACCCCACTATATCCACCAGGGCAAGAAGCACAGGTCGGATTTACTAAAATACGTTTATTACAGGCTCCATAGCACCCGGTGGTGAAGTTCACATAGATATGTTAAAGACCAAAAATTGGACAATGTATTGGTAACTCAGTCCTGGATTTATTCGCTTGGTGGTGCGCACTGAGTCACAAGTACAAATAGAAACGGAAATGAGAAAAGTCGTCTCTTGTGTGGGGGCACTCTTTGTTTTAAGATAGAAAGTTGTATCATATTAGAGATCTGAAATATAACTTTTATTAATTACATTACGTTTTGTTCTGTATCCAACAGTGAGAATTAAAATATATAAAAATAAAATGTGTTTTGGTCCCTCTATATAGATATGGAAATGAAACATAGACACATCCACATCATGCGGCCAGTACAATGATTTGTATTAATGAGACCTAGGGAAGGCGCTATGCCTTACTCAAATTATCTTTCTTCCTATGCACCAATTACTCAGACATTATTATTATATGCATTAATTGCCATCTTCTGTCGCATTAATTAGAGAAGGAAAGAAGTAGCCAATCAGAATGAAGGGAGAAAGACATTGATGATCCTGCTGTTAGTGTTGTGTCAGAGAAGGCGAATTAAGCCATCCTACTACACCTGGTATTCCTAGGCGGTCCCCTTTCCTGGCACTGACACAGACCAACACCTTCCAAGAGCAGATGAGATTGGGAACAAGCGGCGCAGTATGGTAGTAGGCAGTGCCTTGCACACAGCGCACCTGGCAGCCAGTAGCGGATCTTGCCACGGGCAAGCAGGACTTTTGCCTGGGGCGCCGCCATCCGCAGGGCGCCGCACCAGGGCAAGAGCCGCTGGTGCTGTGTGCCCCCCGCTGCCGCTGGCCGCAGCCCCCCCGCTGCCACTGGGAAGGGAAACTAGACGCGTACGCGTCTAGTTTCCCTTCGTGGAGAGGACCTTTGCTGTGCGGTGCGCGATTACATCATCGCGCACCGCACATCATTTCAGTCTGTACAGGGGGCGTAAATGACCATGCCCCCTGTATGAAGCCACGGCCCCTAATGCCGCCCGGGGCGCCAGAAGCCCCGGCCCTGCTAGCAGCACTACCCGCACGGCCACTGCCCACTCTCACTGCCTCTGCAGTGCTGCCCTGCAAAGAAGCGGATGTCATGGACCACTATCTAAGCCCCTCCCCCCTACAGAATTTAGCTCCGCCCCCTTCAAAGACCCACGATTTGCGTGTTGTGCACTTGTGCTATGTGTCTTGGCACTTGGCAGCTGCTATAACCTCCAATTGCCACAGTCCCTCCACTGGCTGCTGCATCCTATAACTACAGCCCATTGCCTGGTCCTCTTCCTGGAGGCACTTGTAAGTGATATTATTCAAAATATACTTATATCTGCCGTAATGTGTAAAACAGGGACTCTGCTGCTGTAATGTGTGAAAAGAGGGACTCTGCTGCCGTAATGTGTAAAAAGCGGGACTCTGCTTCCATAATGTGTAAAAAGGGGGACTCTGTTGCCGTAATGTGTAAAAAGGGGGACTCTGCTGCCGTAATGTGTAAAAAGGGGGACTCTGCTGCTCTAATGTATAAAAAGGAGGACTCTACCTGCCGTAATGTGTAAAAAGGGGATTCTGCTTCCGTAATGTGTAAAAGGGGAGCTACCTGCTACCATTTTACGAATGAAGACAACTGTGCAGCGTAATATGAATTGGTATTATTTTGTGGCCACGCCCATTCCCCATGAAGCCATGCCACTATATTTTTGCCACGCACTAGCCCTATTTTATATATGGGGGGGGGGGCGCCGATGCGGTTTATTGCACACAGCACTAAAATGTCTAGTTACAGCACTGGTAGTAGGACAGTATGCAGGTTTATCGGACGCACTAATGAGAGTGCACCTAGAAAATTGGCATTTTGGCAGAGCGCTTGCCTCTGGGAGAGAAAAGGATAAAGTCAATTCCAATTTAGAAAGGGCAAGGTAACCCGAAGTTAGGCGGATAGATTGGGTGGATCTGCTGAACACGTCAGACAGTGAACGTATATTTGTACCTACCAGGGTAGTACTGTGTCAGGGTCAGCTCAGGGTCTTTTTGCGCCCCGAGCGGCCATAGGGGGCGTGGATTCATACAGGGGGCGTGGTTAGTTACGCCCCCTGTACAGTAGTAGCACCGCTGAAATGATGTGCGGTGCGCGATGACGTCATCGCGCACCGCACAGCAAAGGTCCTCTCCACGAAGGAAAACTAGACGCTACACGTCTAGTTCCCTTCGTGGAGAGGACCTTTGCTGTGCGGTGTGCGATGACGTCAACGCGCACCGCACATCATTACAGAAAGGTCCTCTCCACGCATCTAGTTTCCCTTCACAGTGGGCAGCCCACGAAGGGAAACTAGACGTATAGCGTCTAGTTTCCCTTCACAGTGGGACAGCGGGCATCGGCAGCAGGGGGCACAGCAGCAGCGGATCTTGCCGTGGTGCGGCGCCCTCCGGAAGGTGGCCCCCCCGGGGAAAAGTCCTGCTTGCCCGTGGCAAGATCCGCTAGTGTACTGTGTCACTGCATAGTCAATGAGAGTCCACTGAATAAGTTTAGACAGAGCCGGCCATAGGCATAGGCAAACTAGGCAATTGCCTAGGGCATTTGATATGCCTAGGGGCATCAGCAGCTTCTGCTGATTAAAATGATATGCGGCATGCCTATATTCTGTGTGTAGCATTTCATATGCAGATGCAGCCACAGTCTCACACAGTATATAGGCATGCTGCATATCACTTTAATCAGCAGAAGCTGCTTGTGCATTCTAGCCACATAGCAATGCAAATAAGATGCACTTTCATAAAAAAAAAGGTGCCCAACGTTAGCATTGAGGCAATATTTATGAGGACACATCTGTATCAAAGCAGAGGCAGAGGTCACAGTGTTAGTGGCAGTGTGAGTGCTGTGTGCATGTGAGTGGGTTGGTTGTGCAGTAGTGTTCGGAATATGTGTAAGGAGCATTATGTGTGTCATGTAAAAATGCATTAATAATGTGCAACATATGTGTAAGGGGCACTAGGTGTGTCATGTGTATAAGGGAATTAATAATGTGCAGCATATGTGCAACAGGGTTCTACTGTATGTGTGTCAGTATGTGTATAGGGGCACTAATAATGTGCAGCAAATATGTAGGGGGCTCTATGTAAGTCATTATGTGTATAAGGGCATTAATAATGTGCGTCATATGTGTAAGGGACATTATGTGTAAAAGGGCATTAATAAAGGTTGTCATAATGTGTAAGGTGCATTATGTTTATAAGGACATTAATAAGGTGTCTCATATGTGTAAGGGGCATTACTGTGTGGAATGTGTATAAATGCATTACTAATGTGTGGCATTATGTGTAAAAGGTGTTCTACTATGTGGTGTTGCGTATAGAAAGGGCACTACTGTGTCATCTACTGTGAATAAAGAGCAATAGGGTGTATTGGAATGTGAATAAGGAGCAATTCAGTGTGATGTAATGTGAATAAGGGGCTCTACTGTGAGGAGTAACGTTTATAAGGTAAAGTGATACTACTGTGGGATGTAATATGAATTATGGACACTATCGCATGATCATATGTGAATAAAGTTGCAGTACTGTGTGGCGTAATTGGAATTGGGGTTATTGTGTGGCCATGCCCCTTGCCAGCAAAAACACACCCCTTTTTGGGCTGTGCACCAAATGTGCAAACTGTTCCTATTTAAAATATAGGGGGTGCAAGGTCAGAGGCGGAACCAGCAGTGGTGCTAGGGGGCACCAGCCAAAATCTTGCCTAGGGCATCATATTGGTTAGGGCCGGCTCTGAGTTTAGATAGAAAAGAGTATAGGGGGAAGATAATAAGCACTTTCTTACAACATTAGATGATAATCAGAAATGTCTATTATTGAACTTAGGAACAGACTGTATCCAGAATTACACTGGGGAGGTCCCTCATCAGCGGCAAATGTTCTATTCAAAGAAACTATTGGCTAAAAAAGTTAATTAAGCATGAAGAAAGGTAGATAACACCCTCTAATTCTCAAAGCACCCCTTGTACTGGAGTCCAGAGCGTAATATGAACAGTCCAAATACTCAGGGTCCCACCAAAGACCCCAAACAAATACTGTGATTACTCGCAGTGACTCATGGTAGGTAATAATGTCACCCCTTAACCACAATCCCTTCAGACTGGCAGGGCGCTTACATGCAGTAGGTACGTTGAGCATGTCGTTATATCTACCATGGATGCATACATATAAGTACGAGTCCTATCCTTGTATACACAACCATGCAGTGGTAGAAACAGTCACAGGTTGGTAATGAAGGCATGTTCCTGATCCCTCATCCTGGAGTCAGCTTGCAGGTAGCCAAGGTTCAACCTAGATGGTCCGGTAAATGGGGTCCCAGTATGGCCTTAAGGAAAACGCATTTCGCCCGTCCCCCAGGCTTGTTCACTTCCTTCATGATGTGGATGTAGTCTGGGCCGGATTAACAATGGGGCGGGTGAAGCTGCAGCTCCAGGTCCCCCATTGAAAATAGGCCCACAGGAGACTGACAGCATTGACAAGAAACATAGACTGCCAGCAGCCTCCTCACTCCCATGCCCCTCCTCCGGCTCCAGCACTCTCACCAAGGTGAGTCACAGAGATCCGTGCAGGCAGTGTGCTGGCCGCCCCTCCCCTCCAGTCTCTCCTTCTCCAGGGTCCTGAGCCTGTCACTCTGTCACAAGCTCCGCCCCAGACTACAGGAGGAGGAGCTGCTGCGTGAAGCCTGGTTACCCTGGTAACTGTAAGTTGTATGATGGCTTCTCGATGAGTAGTATCGATTGGTGTGTGTACTGTGTGTATATGTGGTGGTGCATGTGTGTGTACTGTATGTAGTGTATACTGTGCGTGTGTATATGCAGCAGTGGTGTGTGTAGTGTGTACTGTGTGTGTAGTGTGTACTGTGTCTATATGTGGTGGTGTGTGTGTAGTGTATACTGTATATGTGTTTGTGTATATATGGTTGTGTGTACTGTATATGTGTAAATATGTGTGTATGTGTGTATATATATATATATATATATATATATATATATACACATACACACACATACAGAAAACCCAGCACTCTCCTAAGCATCTTCATTCACCTTAATGCTTTAATGTTACATCAGCTGCTTAGAAGAGTGCTGGGTTTTCTGTTTGGTATATTTGCGTTTGGTGGTCACAGCCCACCGCACCCCAACCCCTGGGAATGGTGAGTGCAGTGGTTCCTCGTGTGTGTGTGTGTGTGTGTGTATATATATATATATATATATATATATATATATATATAAAATGTGATGTGTGTAGTGTTTACTGTGTGTAATGTGTGTGTGTAGTGTGTGCTGTATGTGTG
The DNA here is from genome assembly GCF_028390025.1 of Pseudophryne corroboree. Lineage (NCBI taxonomy): Eukaryota > Metazoa > Chordata > Amphibia > Anura > Myobatrachidae > Pseudophryne > Pseudophryne corroboree. Next base: position 3,575,736 of record NC_086447.1, on the reverse strand, counting down.
TAAATGTAGTGGGTGTGCGTGTATATGTGGCAGTGGTGTGAGTAGTGTTTGTGTGTATATGTGTCAGTTTTGTGTGTGTACTGTGTGTATATATGTGGTGATGTGTGAGTGTGTAGTGTTTACTGTGTGGTCAGTATCCGGAGCCTTACCTCCGGCAGGGGCTCCCGGGGGTTGCCGTGCCGGTGGTTGGCGCGGCTGCGGCGACAGGGAACTGCTGGCGGCGGGTCCTTCTGGACGGGTGTGCGGATTCCGAGGGCCGTAGAGCCGGACGCTGCAGTAGAGATGAGCGGGTTCGGTTCCTCGGAATCCGAACCCGCCCGAACTTCATTTTTTTTTTACACGGGGCCGAGCGACTCGGATCTTCCCGCCTTGCTCGGTTAACCCGAGCGCGCCCGAACGTCATCATCCCGCTGTCGGATTCTCGCGAGGCTCGGATTCTATCGCGAGACTCGGATTCTATATAAGGAGCCGCGCGTCGCCGCCATTTTCACACGTGCATTGAGATTCATAGGGAGAGGACGTGGCTGGCGTCCTCTCCATTTATAGAGAAGAGAGTGAGACTAGAGTAGAGAGAGACACAGTAGTAATTTTGGGGAGCATTAGGAGGAGTACTACTACTTGCTGAAGTGATAGATAGATAGTGTGACTGTATAATGTATATCTGACTTGTGGGGGAGACACTGACAGTGGGGAGCAGTTAGAGTCTGAGAGCAGGACTCAGGAGTACATATAACGTACAGTGCACACTTTTGCTGCCAGAGTCAGTGCCACACTGCCATTGTGACCACACTGACCACCAGTATAATATATATTGTGATTGTCTGCTTAGGAGTACTACTTGCAAGTTGCTGATAGTGTGACCAGTGACCTGACGACCAGTTTAATAATCACCACCAGTTTAATATATATAATATATATATAATTGTATATAATATTGTATACCACCTACCCGGTTTTTTTTTTTTTCCTTTCTTCTTCTTTATACATACTACTATAGTAGCTTACTGTAGCAGTCTGCGGTGCTGCTGAGCTGACAGTGTCCAGCAGGTCCGTCATCAGTCATTACATAATAAATATATCTACCTGTCCGGCTGCAGTAATAGTGATATTATATATATATATATATATATATATATATATATATATATATATATATATAGATTTCATCTCATTATCATCCAGTCTATATTAGCAGCAGACACAGTACGGTAGTCCACGGCTGTAGCTACCTCTGTGTCGGCAGTCGCTCGTCCATCCATAATTGTATACCACCTACCCGTGGTTTTTTTCTTTTTCTTTCTTCTTTATACATACTACTATAGTAGCTTACTGTAGCAGTCTGCGGTGCTGCTGAGCTGACAGTGTCCAGCAGGTCCGTCATCAGTCATTACATAATAAATATATCTACCTGTCCGGCTGCAGTAATAGTGATATTATATATATATATATATATATATATATATATAGATTTCATCTCATTATCATCCAGTCTATATTAGCAGCAGACACAGTACGGTAGTCCACGGCTGTAGCTACCTCTGTGTCGGCAGTCGCTCGTCCATCCATAATTGTATACCACCTACCCGTGGTTTTTTTCTTTTTCTTTCTTCTTTATACATACTACTATAGTAGCTTACTGTAGCAGTCTGCGGTGCTGCTGAGCTGACAGTGTCCAGCAGGTCCGTCATCAGTCATTACATAATAAATATATCTACCTGTCCGGCTGCAGTACTAGTGATATTATATATATATATATATATATTGATTTCATCTCATTATCATCCAGTCTATATTAGCAGCAGACACAGTACAGTAGTCCACGGCTGTAGCTACCTCTGTGTCGGCAGTCGCTCGTCCATCCATAAGTATACTAGTATCCATCCATCTCCATTGTTTACCGGAGGTGCCTTTTAGTTGTGCCTATTAAAATATGGAGAACAAAAATGTTGAGGTTCCAAAATTAGGGAAAGATCAAGATCCACTTCCACCTCGTGCTGAAGCTGCTGCCACTAGTCATGGCCGAGACGATGAAATGCCAGCAACGTCGTCTGCCAAGGCCGATGCCCAATGTCATAGTACAGAGCATGTAAAATCCAAAACACCAAATATCAGTAAAAAAAGGACTCCAAAATCTAAAATAAAATTGTCGGAGGAGAAGCGTAAACTTGCCAATATGCCATTTACCACACGGAGTGGCAAGGAACGGCTGAGGCCCTGGCCTATGTTCATGGCTAGTGGTTCAGCTTCACATGAGGATGGAAGCACTCAGCCTCTCGCTAGAAAAATGAAAAGACTCAAGCTGGCAAAAGCACCGCAAAGAACTGTGCGTTCTTCAAAATCCCAAATCCACAAGGAGAGTCCAATTGTGTCGGTTGCGATGCCTGACCTTCCCAACACTGGACGTGAAGAGCATGCGCCTTCCACCATTTGCACGCCCCCTGCAAGTGCTGGAAGGAGCACCCGCAGTCCAGTTCCTGATAGTCAGATTGAAGATGTCAGTGTTGAAGTACACCAGGATGAGGAGGATATGGGTGTTGCTGGCGCTGGGGAGGAAATTGACAAGAAGGATTCTGATGGTGAGGTGGTTTGTTTAAGTCAGGCACCCGGGGAGACACCTGTTGTCCGTGGGAGGAATATGGCCGTTGACATGCCTGGTGAAAATACCAAAAAAATCAGCTCTTCGGTGTGGAAGTATTTCAACAGAAATGCGGACAACATTTGTCAAGCCGTGTGTTGCCTTTGTCAAGCTGTAATAAGTAGGGGTAAGGATGTTAACCACCTCGGAACATCCTCCCTTATACGTCACCTGCAGCGCATTCATAATAAGTCAGTGACAAGTTCAAAAACTTTGGGCGACAGCGGAAGCAGTCCACTGACCAGTAAATCCCTTCCTCTTGTAACCAAGCTCACGCAAACCACCCCACCAACTCCCTCAGTGTCAATTTCCTCCTTCCCCAGGAATGCCAATAGTCCTGCAGGCCATGTCACTGGCAATTCTGACGAGTCCTCTCCTGCCTGGGATTCCTCCGATGCATCCTTGCGTGTAACGCCTACTGCTGCTGGCGCTGCTGTTGTTGCTGCTGGGAGTCGATGGTCATCCCAGAGGGGAAATCGTAAGACCACTTTTACTACTTCCACCAAGCAATTGACTGTCCAACAGTCCTTTGCGAGGAAGATGAAATATCACAGCAGTCATCCTGCTGCAAAGCGGATAACTGAGGCCTTGGCATCCTGGGTGGTGAGAAACGTGGTTCCGGTATCCATCATTACTGCAGAGCCAACTAGAGACTTGTTGGAGGTACTGTGTCCCCGGTACCAAATACCATCTAGGTTCCATTTCTCTAGGCAGGCGATACCGAAAATGTACACAGACCTCAGAAAAAGAGTCACCAGTGTCCTAAAAAATGCAGCTGTACCCAATGTCCACTTAACCACGGACATGTGGACAAGTGGAGCAGGGCAGGGTCAGGACTATATGACTGTGACAGCCCACTGGGTAGATGTATGGACTCCCGCCGCAAGAACAGCAGCGGCGGCACCAGTAGCAGCATCTCGCAAACGCCAACTCTTTCCTAGGCAGGCTACGCTTTGTATCACCGGTTTCCAGAATACGCACACAGCTGAAAACCTCTTACGGCAACTGAGGAAGATCATCGCGGAATGGCTTACCCCAATTGGACTCTCCTGTGGATTTGTGGCATCGGACAACGCCAGCAATATTGTGTGTGCATTAAATCTGGGCAAATTCCAGCACGTCCCATGTTTTGCACATACCTTGAATTTGGTGCTGCAGAATTTTTTAAAAAACGACAGGGGCGTGCAAGAGATACTGTCGGTGGCCAGAAGAATTGCGGGACACTTTCGGCGTACAGGCACCACGTACAGAAGATTGGATGTCACAACTGAGGGCCTGAGCTGACGGGAGGCAGCCTCAGTTGTAGGGGCTGAGATGTACCGGAACCTGGGAGGTTGTATCAGACCCCTGGACATGTAAGTAACATGAATAATAACTGCCCGAAGGCGTGACCACGACAACTTGGATAAAAGTCAATGATGTTTATTATGACAACTCCGCAACACAGCAGCAGTAAAAGAAAACGTAAAAGTCAGCAAAGAATAAATACAGTTCCTGGGTACTACAGGATGGCAGGAGCCACAGGGCACTGGTAGTGTGAGATAGTTCTTATGATCTTCTAGATGGAAAGTCCTTACCAGGCCCGACTGTAGCAATGGAGATAACCCAGGATTGTGCCAGCTGGTGTTCCAGGAAAAGCTGGGTTGCTGAAGATAAAACAGCTGCTGTGGATACTGGCTGGAACCAGACTGTTGTTAGCACGGAGTGGATACTGGCTGGAACCAGTTAAATAATAAATGAACTTGGGAGCGATGAAATATGAACTGAAATGTAGAACTTGAGAGCGGAGAAATAATAATACCGGTGGAGAGTGGTAAAGTGTAGAAAGGACACCGGCCCTTTAAGGGAAGCTGTACTCTGCTGGAAGCTGAGCTGGAAGCAGGTAATGTTGTAGCTGGAAACAGATGAATCCACAATGGATTGGAGAGTCAGGCTACACCGCAGGTGGAATGCTGGTGCGGGTCTCTATGGAGGAAGTCTTGAGACAGGAGCTGGAACCTGGAAGACAATCACAGGAGAGAGACAAACAGGAACTAGGTTTGACAACCAAAGCACTGACGCCTTCCTTGCTCAGGCACAGTGTATTTATACCTGCAGCAAGGAAGGGATTGGCTAGGCAATTATGCAGATTATCAATACTGAGAACAGATTGGTGGAAATGATCAGCTGACAGAATCCAAGATGGCTGCGCCCATGCAGACACTTGGAGGGAAGTTTGGTTTGTAATCCATGTGGTAATGAAAACAGTAATGGCGGCGCCGGCCACCGGAGACAGGAGGCGCCAGGCTGACAGATGCACATCCAACCACGCGGACACAGCGGAGGCCGCGGCTGACGTAATCGCCACTCAGACACTCTGCATGCAGAAGTTCAGGGACGGCGGCGGAGGCCGCGGGAGACGCCATGCCAGGTGTAATATGGCATTTACTGTGACAGCGTCCCAGAGTGACAGGAGAGGATAAAGGAATGTACACATCAGGATAACAGATGGGATCCGGTCCTGGAGCGCTGAGCCAGCCTTAGGAGGCATCTGATGGGTAAGAAATGGCGTCCAGATACCCGGATCGTGACAGCACCCCCCCTTTAGGAGTGGCCCCAGGACACTTCTTTGGCTTTTGAGGAAACTTGGAATGGAATCTCCGGACCAAGGCAGGAGCATGGACATCAGAAGCATTGGTCCATGAACGTTCCTCAGGACCATAACCCTTCCAGTCAATAAGATATTGTAGTTGACCGTAACGGTGACGTGAGTCCAGGATCTTGGCCACTTCATACTCAACGCCTCGTTGAGTTTGGACTTTCGGAGTTGGAGGAAGTGAGGAATGAAACCGATTCAAGATCAGCGGTTTCAACAGGGAAACATGGAATGTCCTGGGTATTTTTAAGAAGGGAGGCAACTGGAGTCTGTAAGCAACAGGATTTATGACTTGTTCAATCTTGAAAGGACCGATATAGCGAGGTGCAAACTTCATACTGGGAACTCTTAACCTCAAATTCTTCGTGGATAACCATACCCGATCACCCACCTTGAGAGCAGGAACTGCTCGACGCTTCTTATCCGCAAACTTCTTGTACCTGAACGATGCCTTGAGCAGAGCTGATCGTACGCTCTTCCAGATATTGGCAAACTGATGCAAGGTGATATCCACTGCGGGAACAGAAGTTGCTGGAAGCGGTTGGAACTCAGGGACTTTAGGGTGGAATCCAAAGTTAGTGAAGAATGGTGTTGAAGCAGATGAAGAATGATACTGGTTGTTATGACAGAACTCGGCCCAGGGAAGTAATTGAACCCAGTCATCTTGAGAGGAGGACACATAGATGCGGAGGAAGGCCTCCAAGTCCTGATTCACCCTCTCGGTTTGACCATTGGTCTGAGGATGGTAAGCCGTGGAAAACTTTAGCTTGACTTGGAGGACTTGACATAAACTTCGCCAGAATTTGGCTGTGAATTGAACTCCTCGATCTGAGATAATTTCTTCAGGAAGACCGTGGAGTCGGAAGATCTCTTGTATGAATACTTGAGCCAACTTGGAAGCTGACGGAAGACCGGTGAGAGGAATGAAGTGTGCCATCTTGGTGAACCGGTCAACTACCACCCAGATGGTATTGAACTTGTTGCACATGGGTAAGTCTGTAATGAAATCCATCGACAAGTGGGTCCATGGTCGACGGGGAACGGATAGTGGAACCAGTTGCCCTGCAGGCGACTGGCGGGATACTTTATGTTGGGCACACTTTGGGCAAGATGCAATAAACTCCAAGACGTCCTTTTTCAGAGATGGCCACCAATAGGACCTAGAGATAAACTCCAGGGTTTTTTGGATACCTGTATGTCCGGCAAAACGGGAAGCATGGGCCCAATGCATGAGCTTCTTCCTTAGCATCGGCTTCACAAAACTTTTCCCTGATGGGGGCGTAGAGTCCATCCCTACCGTGGAGAATGCCAACGGATTTATAATAGGATGCTTGTCTGAAGACTCTGACTCATTTTCTTGCTCCCATGAGCGGGAAAGGGCATCGGCCTTGCGATTCTGAGAGCCCGGACAGAACTGGAGTTTAAAGTCGAACCTGGAAAAGAAAAGTGCCCATCTGGCCTGACGAGGGTTGAGACATTGTGCGCCCTTCAGGTATAAAAGGTTCTTGTGGTCTGTAAGTATGGTGATTGAATGAGAAGCTCCCTCCAACAGATACCTCCACTCTTCTAGAGCGAGCTTGATGGCTAGCAACTCCTGGTCGCCAATGGCATAGTTGCGCTCAGCTGGGGAGAACTTCCGGGAGAAGAAACTGCAAGGGTGTAAATGGCCATCTTTAGCCCTCTGAGATAACACCGCTCCTACTCCAACGGAGGAGGCATCCACCTCTAAGATGAAAGGAGAGTCGATGTCAGGCTGTTTCAGAACAGGCGCAGAGATGAACCTTTGTTTTAAAAGATGAAATGCTTGCATGGCTTCTTCAGACCACTTGGACGGGTTAGCACCCTTCTTAGTGAAAGCAGTAATAGGCGCCACAATGGTGGAAAAGTCTCGTATAAACTTTCGGTAATAGTTGGCGAACCCTAAGAACCTCTGGACCCCTTTGAGGGTTAAGGGTACCGGCCAATTTTGGATTGCTTGTAGTTTCTCAGGATCCATCTCTAGTCCGGAACCGGACACAATGTACCCTAGAAACGGAATGGACTTGACTTCAAAGACGCATTTTTCTAATTTGCAATAGAGATGATTGACACGGAGACGGGACAGAACCTCTTTAACCCAAAAACGATGTTCCTCTAAATCGTTGGCAAAAATGAGGATATCGTCTAGATAGACCACGACATGACGGTATAGAATGTCTCTGAAGATCTCATTGACAAAATGCTGGAAGACAGCTGGAGCATTGCTCAATCCGAAGGGCATGACGAGGTACTCATAATGTCCGTCACGGGTGTTAAAGGCGGTCTTCCACTCGTCACCCTCACGGATCCGGATGAGATTGTATGCACCTCGCAAGTCCAGCTTTGTAAAGATGGTAGCTCCGCTAACTCTGTCAAAGAGCTCAGTAATCAGGGGTAAAGGATAACGGTTCTTGATGGTAATGTCGTTCAAACCTCTGTAGTCGATGCACGGCCGCAGACCACCATCTTTCTTTTTTACAAAAAAGAAGCCTGCGCCGGCTGGAGAAGAAGAAGGTCGAATGAACCCCTTTGCTAGGTTCTCTTTAATATATTCCTCCATAGAATGCGTCTCAGGCAGAGACAACGGATAAGTTCGGCCTCGAGGTGGAACCTTCCCTGGAACGAGATCAATCGGACAGTCCCATTCTCTATGAGGAGGAAGGATATCAGCAGAAGCTTTACTGAACACATCCGTGAAATCTTGATATGGAGGAGGTGGAACATCAGATGACCTGGGGGAGGAAGAACAGACAGGCAATACTTTAAACAAACATGTCTCAGCACAGGAGGAACCCCATGCCAGGATTTGCGTAGTCGTCCAATCAATTGTAGGATTGTGAAGACGGAGCCATGGAAGGCCCAGGACCACAGGATGTGTGGCTCTTGGAATCACTAAAAAAGAAATAAGTTCGGAATGAAGAACTCCCACTCTCAGACGAACTGGTAGAGTCCTTAAAGAAATAACTGCATCCAAAATTTTGCTGCCATCCACGGCAGTTAAAGAAATGGACGAAGGAAGTCTCTCGGTGGGTAGGGACCACCGTTTAACATAGGCTTCGGTAATAAAGTTCCCAGCTGCTCCGGAATCAAGGAGGGCAATGACGTTCCGATAACGTTGAGCAACATGAAGCGAGACTGGGAGATTACAATCTTGAGGAGATGGAGAGGAGATCATTACTCCTAGCCGGCCCTCTCCTTGGCGAGCTAGGATTTGGAGTTTCCCGGACGTTTGGGACAGGCATTAATGGTGTGAGACGGAGCTGCACAATAGAGACAGAGAAACTCGGAGAGACATCTTCGGCGCTCAGCAGGAGTTAAACGGGAACGGCCAAGTTGCATGGGCTCATCTTTAGATGGTGACAGTTGACGAGGAGGAGGAGCAGAAGATTTTGGAGCAGATGATCTTCCACGCTCAGTTGCTCTCTCTCTGAAACGTAAATCAACTTTCGTGCAGAGTGAGATTAGCTCATCTAACTTAGAAGGTAAGTCTCTGGTAGCTAACTCATCTTTAATACGCTCAGATAAGCCATGCCAGAATGCAGCATACAGGGCCTCGTCGTTCCATGCCAGTTCGGATGCCAGGATCTGGAACTGTATCAGATATTGTCCTACAGTACGTGACCCCTGGCGTAAACGGAGAATCTCGGATGAAGCTGAGGTTACCCGGCCTGGCTCGTCGAAGATGCGCCTGAATGTTGACACGAAAGCAGTGTAGGAAGATAGCAGGGTGTCGGACCTCTCCCATAACGGTGATGCCCAATCAAGGGCTGAGCCACTGAGAAGAGAAATAATGTAGGCAATTTTTGTACGGTCACTGGGAAAATTGCCAGGTTGTAGCTCAAACTGAATCTCACACTGGTTGAGAAATCCCCTGCAGAATCTTGGAGATCCGTCAAATTTTGCTGGCGTTGGAAGATGAAGACGTGGAGCAGAAATGGGTAAGGTGGGTGGGGTTATAGCTGGAGTCACTGTGGTTGACGCACCAGACGCGCCTGATCCACGGAGAGTTGTCTGAATCCCATCCAGCCGAGTAGAGATCCTGGAGACAGCGGATGATGTGGCCCTGTGCAGCCTCCTGATGTTCTAGTCGGGCTGCCAGTTCTTGCATCGGCCTGGCCGCTTGATCCTGGTCTCCGGCTGGATTCATTAAGTCAGTGCTTACTGTCACAACTGAGGGCCTGAGCTGACGGGAGGCAGCCTCAGTTGTAGGGGCTGAGATGTACCGGAACCTGGGAGGTTGTATCAGACCCCTGGACATGTAAGTAACATGAATAATAACTGCCCGAAGGCGTGACCACGACAACTTGGATAAAAGTCAATGATGTTTATTATGACAACTCCGCAACACAGCAGCAGTAAAAGAAAACGTAAAAGTCAGCAAAGAATAAATACAGTTCCTGGGTACTACAGGATGGCAGGAGCCACAGGGCACTGGTAGTGTGAGATAGTTCTTATGATCTTCTAGATGGAAAGTCCTTACCAGGCCCGACTGTAGCAATGAAGATAACCCAGGATTGTGCCAGCTGGTGTTCCAGGAAAAGCTGGGTTGCTGAAGATAAAACAGCTGCTGTGGATACTGGCTGGAACCAGACTGTTGTTAGCACGGAGTGGATACTGGCTGGAACCAGTTAAATAATAAATGAACTTGGGAGCGATGAAATATGAACTGAAATGTAGAACTTGAGAGCGGAGAAATAATAATACCGGTGGAGAGTGGTAAAGTGTAGAAAGGACACCGGCCCTTTAAGGGAAGCTGTACTCTGCTGGAAGCTGAGCTGGAAGCAGGTAATGTTGTAGCTGGAAACAGATGAATCCACAATGGATTGGAGAGTCAGGCTACACCGCAGGTGGAATGCTGGTGCGGGTCTCTATGGAGGAAGTCTTGAGACAGGAGCTGGAACCTGGAAGACAATCACAGGAGAGAGACAAACAGGAACTAGGTTTGACAACCAAAGCACTGACGCCTTCCTTGCTCAGGCACAGTGTATTTATACCTGCAGCAAGGAAGGGATTGGCTAGGCAATTATGCAGATTATCAATACTGAGAACAGATTGGTGGAAATGATCAGCTGACAGAATCCAAGATGGCTGCGCCCATGCAGACACTTGGAGGGAAGTTTGGTTTGTAATCCATGTGGTAATGAAAACAGTAATGGCGGCGCCGGCCACCGGAGACAGGAGGCGCCAGGCTGACAGATGCACATCCAACCACGCGGACACAGCGGCTGACGTAATCGCCAGACACTCTGCATGCAGAAGTTCAGGGACGGCGGCGGAGGCCGCGGGAGACGCCATGCCAGGTGTAATATGGCATTTACTGTGACAGCGTCCCAGAGTGACAGGAGAGGATACAGGAATGTACACATCAGGATAACAGATGGGATCCGGTCCTGGAGCGCTGAGCCAGCCTTAGGAGGCATCTGATGGGTAAGAAATGGCGTCCAGATACCCGGATCGTGACACTGGAGCAACACCAAAAACGCCTGAACCTGCCCTGCCATCATCTGAAGCAAGAAGTGGTAACGAGGTGGAATTCAACCCTATATATGCTTCAGAGGTTGGAGGAGCAGCAAAAGGCCATTCAAGCCTATACAATTCAGCACGATATAGGAGGTGGAATGCACCTGTCTCAAGCGCAGTGGAGAATGATTTCAACGTTGTGCAAGGTTCTGCTGCCCTTTGAACTTGCCACACGTGAAGTCAGTTCAGACACTGCCAGCCTGAGTCAGGTCATTCCCCTCATCAGGCTTTTGCAGAAGAAGCTGGAGACATTGAAGGAGGAGCTAACACGGAGCGATTCCGCTAGGCATGTGGGACTTGTGGATGGAGCACTTAATTCGCTTAACAAGGATTCACGGGTGGTCAATCTGTTGAAATCAGAGCACTACATTTTGGCCACCGTGCTCGATCCTAGATTTAAAACCTACCTTGGATCTCTCTTTCCGGCAGACACAAGTCTGCTGGGGTTCAAAGACCTGCTGGTGAGAAAATTGTCAAGTCAAGCGGAACGCGACCTGTCAACATCTCCTCCTTCACATTCTCCCGCAACTGGGGGTGCGAGGAAAAGGCTCAGAATTCCGAGCCCACCCGCTGGCGGTGATGCAGGGCAGTCTGGAGCGACTGCTGATGCTGACATCTGGTCCGGACTGAAGGACCTGTCAACGATTACGGACATGTCGTCTACTGTCACTGCATATGATTCTCTCCCCATTGAAAGAATGGTGGAGGATTATATGAGTGACCGCATCCAAGTAGGCACGTCACACAGTCCGTACTTATACTGGCAGGAAAAAGAGGCAATTTGGAGGCCCTTGCACAAACTGGCTTTATTCTACCTAAGTTGCCCTCCCACAAGTGTGTACTCCGAAAGAGTGTTTAGTGCCGCCGCTCACCTTGTCAGCAATCGGCGTACGAGGTTACTTCCAGAAAATGTGGAGAAGATGATGTTCATTAAAATGAATTATAATCAATTCCTCCGTGGAGACATTGACCAGCAGCAATTGCCTCCACAAAGTACACAGGGAGCTGAGATGGTGGATTCCAGTGGGGACGAATTGATAATCTGTGAGGAGGGGGATGTACACGGCGATATATCGGAGGATGATGATGAGGTGGACATCTTGCCTCTGTAGAGCCAGTTTGTGCAAGGAGAGATTAATTGCTTATTTTTTGGTGGGGGTCCAAACCAACCCGTCATTTCAGTCACAGTCGTGTGGCAGACCCTGTCACTGAAATGATGGGTTGGTTAAAGTGTGCATGTCCTGTTTATACAACATAAGGGTGGGTGGGAGGGCCCAAGGACAATTCCATCTTGCACCTCTTTTTTCTTTAATTTTTCTTTGCGTCATGTGCTGTTTGGGGAGTGTTTTTTGGAAGGGCCATCCTGCGTGACACTGCAGTGCCACTCCTAGATGGGCCAGGTGTTTGTGTCGGCCACTAGGGTCGCTTATCTTACTCACACAGCTACCTCATTGCGCCTCTTTTTTTCTTTGCGTCATGTGCTGTTTGGGGAGTGTTTTTTGGAAGGGCCATCCTGCGTGACACTGCAGTGCCACTCCTAGATGGGCCAGGTGTTTGTGTCGGCCACTAGGGTCGCTTATCTTACTCACACAGCTACCTCATTGCGCCTCTTTTTTTCTTTGCGTCATGTGCTGTTTGGGGAGTGTTTTTTGGAAGGGCCATTCTGCGTAACACTGCAGTGCCACTCCTAGATGGGCCCGGTGTTTGTGTCGGCCACTAGGGTCGCTTATCTTACTCACACAGCTACCTCATTGCGCCTTTTTTTTCTTTGCGTCATGTGCTGTTTGGGGAGTGTTTTTTGGAAGGGCCATCCTGCGTGACACTGCAGTGCCACTCCTAGATGGGCCCGGTGTTTGTGTCGGCCACTAGGGTCGCTAATCTTACTCACACAGCTACCTCATTGCGCCTCTTTTTTTCTTTGCGTCATGTGCTGTTTGGGGAGGGTTTTTTGGAAGGGACATCCTGCGTGACACTGCAGTGCCACTCCTAGATGGGCCCGGTGTTTGTGTCGGCCACTAGGGTCGCTTATCTTACTCACACAGCTACCTCATTGCGCCTCTTTTTTTCTTTGTGTCATGTGCTGTTTGGGGAGGGTTTTTTGGAAGGGCCATCCTGCGTGACACTGCAGTGCCACTCCTAGATGGGCACGGTGTTTGTGTCGGCCACTAGGGTCGCTTAGCTTAGTCATCCAGCGACCTAGGTGCAAATTTTAGGACTAAAAATAATATTGTGAGGTGTGAGGTATTCAGAATAGACTGAAAATGAGTGGAAATTATGGTTTTTGAGGTTAATAATACTTTGGGATCAAAATGACCCCCAAATTCTATGATTTAAGCTGTTTTTTAGTGTTTTTTGAAAAAAACACCTGAATCCAAAACACACCCGAATCCGACAAAAAAAATTCGGTGAGGTTTTGCCAAAACGCGGTCGAACCCAAAACACGGCCGCGGAACCGAACCCAAAACCAAAACACAAAACCCGAAAAATTTCAAGTGCACATCTCTACGTTGCAGCGGGAGTCGCTGCAGCAGGGTCCTCCAGTGTGACACAGCTTCAGTGTGTCAGAGCTGGGCTAAAGCTGTGTACTTGCTGGGGACAGCCACTTGGTGTCCAGCCAATCCTGTGTGATTTCCCAGAGGGAGAGCGCCAGTGCTTCAAGTTACTTCCCAGGTTGCTTCTGGTGTCCTGGTTGCTCTCTTCCGTCGGTACCCTACCGCCTGCTGCAGTCCTGTTGTCTAAGCCCGTCGCCACTTGTGGAAGCGTTCACGGGTCCCCAGGTCGTAGAGGGGCTTCAGGTGTTAACGGTGGTTCCCGCAGACGTCTCTCCACTTCAAGCCACAGTATCCACTTCTTCAAAGTCAAAGTTCTTCAGCCTCATCTTTCTATCCCCAGCCACAGTATCCACTTTTTCAAAGTCAGAGTTCTTTAGCCTCGTCTTTCAATTACCGACCACAGTATCCACTTCTTCAAAGTCAAAGTTCTTCAGCCTTGTCTTTCTAACATAAACCACAGTTCTTCATTACCGGAGTGTTTCAGCTTCATTCCTCAAGTCGTATAACCATAGACTCCAGTTCTTTAATTCAGTTTCTTTCAATTCCTCAAGTATTTGTGTATAACCTGTTATTCATTAAAACTAGTTATCTTCTTACGGAGTCCTCCTAGTTCCTTACGCCCTCCTGCCACCCCATGAGGAGGCATTACATTCAGCCGCCTCGTTTATTCTCCTCACAGGTAGCTGTCCCTTCAGCCAAAACTCGGTTGTCGGAACCCCAACTTACGCCGAGTGTGACAGTAAGCACTGGCCCTATGGATCCGGCAAGTGAGCAGGCTACCGGAGGCGATGTCTCCGCGAATATTCTGACCCGTTTAAGTAAACAGGAGGCCATGCAGGCACAGATTGTACAATTCATGCGGAACATGTCCGCTCGTTTGGATTCTCTTCATGCAGCCATATCCAAATCCTAGACTCCAGCTCCATCTTCCAGTCCGCCAGCATCTAATCCTCTAGTGTCGATTCCAGTTCGCCACCACCTAGTAAATGTGATGGTAGTCCAAAGCAATGCAGAGGGTTCCTCAATCAATGTGAGATCCAGTTTGAGCTTCAGTCAGCTAACTTCCCATCTGATCGAACCAAAGTCGCATACATCATTTCACTTCTGACCGGACAAGCTTTGGACTGGGCTTCACCCTTGTGGGAGAGAGCTGATCCCATACTCTCGAACTATCTGGAATTTGTGGCAACTTTTCGAAAAATCTTTGATGATTCAGGCCAGACCACCTCTGCCTCTTTGGAGATTCTGCGTCAAGGATCCCGCTCTGTCACCCACTACGTGATCTAATTCCGTACTCTGGCCCTCATTCCGAGTTGTTCGCTCGCTAGCTGCTTTTAGCAGCCGTGCACACACTAAGCCGCCGCCCTCTGGGAGCGTATCTTAGCTTAGCAGAAGTGTGAACGAAAGGGTCGCAGCGCTGCTACAAAAAAGATTGTGCAGTTTCAGTGTAGCTCCAGACTTACTCCTAGCTAGCGATCACTTCAGACTGTTTAGTTCCTGTTTTGACGTCACGAACACGCCCTGCGTTCAGCCAGCCACGCCTACGTTTCCCCAGCCACTCCTGCGTTTTTATCCGACACGCCTGCGTTTTTCCACACACTCCCCGAAAATGGTCAGTTACCACCCAGAAACACCCACTTCCTGTCAATCACTCTGCGGCCAGCAGTGCGACTGAAAAGCGTCGCTAGACCTTGTGTGAAACTGCATCGGCTTTTGTGAAAGTACGTCGCACATGCGCACTGCGCCCCATATGCATGCGCAGAAGTGCTGCTTTTTTACCTAATCGCTGCGCTGCGAACGAAAGCAGCTAGCGATCAACTCGGACTGACCCCCTCTGTCCCCTGAATTGGGATGGAATGAAGAGTCTCTCATAGCCACCTTTTAGAACGGTCTTTCCGACAAGATTAAAGATGACCTGGCCACTCAGAATGTGTCAACTAAGCTCCATCAGCTAATCTCTTTATGCAAAATGGAAAGAATATGTAGGTGCGCAGTCATCAGCAGCTGGTATGGGGGTGGTCAGGCCCCCTAATATATAAAAATAGATAACTAGGATGTACTAGCGCTGGCGGTGTAAAGTTAAAACAAAAGGACGGTTTGCTTCAATAATAAAAAATAATAATAATAATATCAATTTATTATCATAACACATTTAAAAAACACAGGAATCGATTCCCATTCCCACTAAAATGACGTTCTCAATTAGTAATGGCTTCCTGAATGAAAATCACAAGTCCACTCTGCTTTATGATTTTGTCAATTCCAAGTGGCTAGGACAGTCTCCAGAAACGTAATCACTGTAACATAGGCATATTTACCGGATCCACAGAATATATATGTGATAGATGGCATCAGCTTTAGGAGAAGTCCATTTAGAGCTGCACAGGTGGACCGGAAGATGTTATGCAAGAATTTCCCAGTGATTAAGATGATGTCCAATAGGGGCCACAGGAAGATGGAATTCCAAATGTGGAGGTCATGGAGTGGAATTCAGGAAGGCAAAAGAAAATGAGCTCAACGCGTTTCACTGGCAACCAAAGATCCAGCTTCCTCAGGACCATGTGCTTTAGTGTATACTAGGTTGTCTATTTTTCTCTAACGTCCCTGAGGATGCTGGGACTCCGTAAGAACCATGGGGAATAGACGGGCTCCGCAGGAGATAGGGCACTTTAAGAAAGCTTTGGATTCTGGGTGTGCACTGGCTCCTCCCTCTATGCCCCTCCTCCAGACCTCAGTTTTACACTGTGCCCAGAGCGAGATGGGTGCACTGCAGGGAGCTCCCTGAGTTCTCTGCCTAGAAAACATTTTTTTGTTTGGATTTTTTCTACATTTTTACAGGGAGCACTGCTGGCAACAGGCTCCCTGCATCGAGGGACTGAGGAGAGAGGAGCAGAACCTTCTTGTCTAAGATAGGCTCTGCTTCCTCGGCTACTGGACACCATTAGCTTCAGAGGGGGTGAACGCAGGTTCTTACTGGGCGTCCACCCCCAGAGCCGCGCCGCCGTTCTTCTCACAGAGCCAGAAGTCGTCTCAGGCGGCAGAAGCCTCCGGTGCTTCACTGAGGTAACGCACAGCACCGCAGCTGTACGTCATTGCTCCCATACACCTCACACACTCCGGTCACTGTAAGGGTGCAGGGCGCAGGGATGGGGGGGGGCCCTGGGCAGCAATATAACACCTCTCTTATGGCAAAAAGTATATATACATGTACAGGTAGGCACTGTACATGTATATAAAAGAGCCCCCGCCATATTTTAGTAAGTTTGAGCGGGACAGAAGCCCGCCGCCGAGGGGGCGGGGCTTCTCCCTCAGCACTCACCAGCGCCATTTTCTCTCCACAGCACCGCTGAGAGGAAGCTCCCCGGACTCTCCCCTGCTTGACACACGGTGAAGAGGGTTTTAAAGTAGAGGGGAGGGGGCACATATTTGGCGATTATACATTACAGCAGCGCTACTGGGTAAACATTGTGTTTTTTCCTGGGTTATATAGCGCTGGGGTGTGTGCTGGCATAGGGCCTAGGGGGGAACCTGTCTTCAGATAAGAGATTCCCTGTGTGTGTGGAGTGTGTCAGTACGTGTGTGTTGACATGTCTGCGGTAAAAGGCTCTCCGAAGGAAGAGATGGAGCAAATCTGTGTGGGTGCGTGGTCTCTCCGTCGACAACGCCGACACCTGATTGGATATGTGAAAAAGATTAGAGAACAGACAGGGAATCTACCCATGTCTGTCCCTATGTCGCAGAGACCTTCAGAGTCTCTCAATGATCACTATCCAAAATAATAAACACTGATATCGACACGGAGTCTGACTCCAGTGTCGACTACGATAATGCAAAGTTACAGCCAAAATGGCAGGAAAGTATTCAATATATGATTATTGTAATAAAAGATGATTTGCATATCACTGATGACTCATCTGTCCCTGACACGAGGGTACACATGTTTAAGGGGAAGAAAGCTGAGGTAAATTTCCCTCCTCTCATGAGGAAAAAGAGCGGGAATCTCCAGACAAGAAGCTGCAGCTTCCCACAAAGAATTCTCAGGGAGTATCCTTTCCCTACTAGGGCCAGGATGTGATGGGAATCTTCCCCTAGGGTGTACAAGGCATTGACACGTTTACCCAAAAGGTAGCGCTGACTTAACAGCTATCCTCAGGGATCCTGCAGATAGCATGCAGTAAAAGTACTTTGAAGTCCATTTACACACATGCTGGTACACTACTCAGACCGGCGATTGTGTCGGCATGGGTTTATAGCGCTGTAGCAGCGTGGACAGATACCTTATCAGCGGAGATTGAAACCCTAGATAAGGATACCATGTTATTGTCCCTAGTATATAGATATATATATTTATTTATATGTAAAAGATGTTGTCATATATACATATATATATATATATATATATATATATATATATATATATATATATATATATATAAGACATGCCCAAAGAGACGTTAGTCTACTGGGTTCTAGAGTCAACGCTATGTCGATTTCTGCTAGACTTGTCCTGTGGAACATGCAATGGACAGGTGATGCCGACTAAGAGAGGCATATGGAGGGTTTACCTCACAAGGCTGAGGAATTGTGTGGATAAGGGCTCTTGGACCTGGTCTCCACAGCTATAGCTGGTAATTCTGATCTTTTGCCTTATATTCCCTCACAGCCGAAGAAGGCACAACATTATCAAATGCAGTCCTTTCGGTCGCAGAATAACAAGAAAGTATGAGGAGCGTCCTTTCTTACCAGAGGTTAGGGCACGGGGCACAGCTAGTTCCCAGGTACAGAAGTCCTCCCCGGCCTCTACTACATCCACCGCAGGATGCGGGAGCTCCGCTAAGGGAGTCCGTCCCAGGGGGAGCACGTTTTCGACTCTTCAGCCACATCTGAGTTCACTCACAGGTGGATCCCGGGGCAATAAAAATTGTTCTCAGGGTTACAAAGGAATTCGAAAGGTGCCTCCTCGCCGGTTTTCCTTATCGGACATACCGGCTTCTCCCCCAGCAGGGGAGTTATATTAAATACAATTCACACATTGTATCTCCAACAGGTGGTGCTCAAGGTTCTCCTCCTGCAACAAGGAAGGGGCTATTACTCAACCTTGGCTGTAGTCCCGAATACGTACGGTTCGGTCAGACCTATTTAAAATTAAAACCTCTGAACCTATACTGGAAAAGGTTCAAATTTAAGGTGGAATCGCTCAGAGCGATCATGGCCAGCCTGGAAAGGGGGGATTTGATGGTGTATCTAGACATAAAGGCTGCATACCTTCATGTTCCCATTTATCCACCCCATCAGGCGTACCTGAGAATTGCGGTACAGTATTGTCATTACCAATTTCAGGGTAATGGGCGGAAATGATGGTGCTCCTACGCAAGCTAGGAGTCACAGTTATCCCATACTTGGACGATCTCCTATAAGGCGAGATCAAAAGAGCAGTTGTTAAACAGCGTGTCACTTTCGCTGAAGGTGTCACAGCAACACGGCTAGTTTCTCAATATCCCAAAGTCACAGTTGGTTCCTATGACTAGTCTGCCCTTCTTGGGTATGATTCTGGATACGGACCAGAAAGGGGTTTACCTTCAGATAGAGAAGACCCAGGAACTCATGACTCTGGTCAGGAACTTATTGAAACCAAGACAGGTGTTGGCATCGCTGCACCCGAGTCCGGGGAAAATCATTCCCTTCGGCAGGTTCCATGCGAGGTCTTTCAAATGGGACCTACTGGACAAGTGGTCCGGGGTAACATCTACAGATTCATCAGTTGATCACCCTCTCCCCCAGGGCATCTCTCCTGTGGTGGCTGCAGGGTGCTCACCTTCTATAGGGCCGCAGGTTCGGCATTCAGGACTGGATCCTGGTGACCACGGACGCGAGCCTCCGAGGTTGGGGAGCAGTCACACAGGGAAAAATAAAATGTCCAAGGTCTTTGGTCAAATCAAAAGACTGGTCTTCAGTTCTTGGAACTAAGGGCCATATACAACGCCCTACGTCAGGCGGAGACCCTACTTCGCGACCAACCGGTTCTGATCCAGTCAGACGTCACCGCAGTAGCTCATGTAAACCGCCAAGGCGGCACAAGGAGCAGAGTGGCGATGGCGGAAGCCACCAGAATTCTTCGCTGGGCGGAGAATCATGTAAGCGCACTGTCAGCAGTGTTCATTCCGGGAGTGGACGACTGGGAAGCAGACTTCCTCAGCGGACACGACCTACGTCCTGGAGAGTGGGGACTTCATCAGGTAGTCTTAGCACAGATTGCAATTCGGTGGAGACTGCCACTGATAGACATGATGGCGTCCCGCCTCAACACAAAGCTGCAGAGTTATTGCGCCAGGTCAGGAGACCCTCAGGCAGTAAGCTGTGGACGCCCTAGTGACACCGTGGGTGTTCCGGTCGGTCTCTGTGTTTACTCCTCTTCCTCTCATACCCATGGTATTGAGGATAATAAGAAAAAGAGGAGTGAGACCAATTCTCATTGTTCCAGATTGGACACGGAGGACCTGGTATCCAGATCTGCAGGAAATGCTCACAGAGAATCCGTGGCCTCTTCCTCTAAGACAGGACCTGCTGCAGCAGGGGCCCTGTCTGTTCCAAGACTTACCGCGGCTGCGTTTGACGGCATGGCGGTTCAACGCAGGATCCTAGCGGTAATGGGTATTCCGGAGGTCATTCCTACCCTAATTAAGGCTAGGAAGGAAGTGACATTGAAACATTATCACTGAATATGGCGAAAATATGTTTCCTGATGTGAGGCCAGGAATGCTCCTACGGAGGAATTCCTTTTGGGCCGTCTGCTTCACTTCCTTCAAACTGGAGTGAACTTGGGCCTGAAATTAGGATCGATAAAGGTTCAAATTTAGGCCTTATCCATTTTCTTCTAAAAAGAATTGGCTTCTCTTCCTGAAGTACAAACGTTTGTGTAGGGATTACTGCATTTTTAGCCTCCTTTTGTACCGCCGGTGGCGCCTTGGGACCTTAACGTGGTGTTACGGTTCCTTAAGTCACATTGGTTTGAACCACTTAAGTCAGTGGTGTTGAAATATTTCACCTGGAAGGTGGTCATGTTGTTAGCCTTGGCTTCGGCTAGGCGAGTTTCGGAATTGGAGGCTTTTCTCACTAAAAGCCCTATCTGATTGTCCATATGGACAGAGCGAAATTGCGGACCCGTCCTCAATTCCTGCCAAAGGTGGTCTCATCCTTTCATATGAACCAACCTATTGTCGTGCCTGTGGCTACGCGTGACTTGGAGGATTCCAAATCCCTTGATGTGGTCAGGGCTTTGAAAATTTACGTGGCCGGAACGGCTAGCAAAACAGAAGCACTGTTTGTCCTGTATGGAGCCAACAAGATTGGCGGCCCTGCTTCAAAGCAGACTATTGCTCGCTGGATCTGTAACACGATTCAGCTGGCGCATTCTACGGCAGGATTGCCGTTACCTAAATCGGTTTAGGCCCATTCCACTGGGAAGGTGGGCTCTTCTTGGGCGGCTGCCCGAGGGGTCTCGGCACTACAGCTGTGCCGAGCTGCTACTTGGTCGGGGTCAAATACCTTTGCAAAGTTCTGTTAGTTTGATACCCTGACTGAGGAGGACCTCCTGTTTGCTCAATTCGGTGCTGCAGAGTCATCTGCACTCTCCCGCCCGTTTGGGAGCTTTAGTATAATCCCCATGGTCCTTACGGAGTCCCAGCATCCTCAAGGACGTTAGAGAAAATAAGATTTTACTTACCGGTAAATCTATTTCTCGTAGTCCGTAGAGGATGCTGGGCGCCCGTCCTGATTGCGGACTTCTTCTGCAAGACTTGTATATAGTTATTGCTTACATAAGGGTTATGTTATAGTTTATCGGTTGAACCGAGGCTATGTTGTTGTTCATACTGTTAACTGGGTAGTTTATCACAAGTTATACGGTGTGATTGGTGTGGCTGGTATGGATCTCGCCCTTAGATTTACAAAAATCCTTCCTCGTACTGTCCATCTTCTCTGGGCACAGTTTCCCTAACTGAGGTCTGGAGGAGGGGCATAGAGGGAGGAGCCAGTGCACACCCAGAATCCAAAGCTTTCTTAAAGTGCCCTATTTCCTGCGGAGCCCGTCTATTCCCCATGGTCCTTACGGAGTCCCAGCATCCTCTACGGACTACGAGAAATAGATTTACCGGTAAGTAAAATCTTATTATACCCTTCTTAATTATCTGATAATCAACACCTGTTTGAATATAGAATGTTAATGAAGCAAACCGTCTTAAAATAAGAATTAAACCACATGAATAAATTTCATTATTAACCATTTACTTAATAAGTTGAAAATCATATTAAAATGAACATTTGAATAGATGTTTAAATAACAAATTTAATATAGTAATTCCGGTCACGTGACCTATCATGTCACGTGATTCGCGTCCTATCGATTCCCATTGGTCCATTCTCGTGTACTTGAATTAATAACCTGCTTCCCCGGTCATGTGATACTGATCACATGACCGGAGTCAGTAGTCCATCCCCACTCTGAGGTCACGTCATGCTCGTCATGTGACCACAGTTGATAATTTGCTCATTACAGTCATTGGAGCATGTGACCTGAAGTCTCTGGTCATGTGACCGCATCTGTCAGAACAACATCTACGTAGATGCACTGCCAGGAATCATGAAATATCACCCACGTGATCTGGCTGTTGGCTCAGTTCATAGGATGTTAGTTAATCTCTTTATGCAATGAACTTGATCTGAGATAAAAGGAGCACTGTCTCGAGAGAACAAGGTTTGAGCGACCCAAACCTCGGGCCAGTCCCACTCCTAGACCATCTTCACCTTCTACCGAAGAACCCATGCAGGTCAACCGTTCCCGTCTCACCAATGAGGAACGTCAAAGACGCAGACAGGGCAACCTCTGCATGTATTGTGGGGCGGCTGACCACTTCAAGTCTTGTATTCAATGTCTGGGAAACTCCCACTCCTAGCTTACGCAGGAGAGGTTAAGCTAGGCACATTCCCTAACCAACTTACCAGGAAGGAGTCACTATTGGCTGTTTGTTTGGAACTTCCCTCTTCATGTTGCAGCACTTTTGGATTCCGGAGCTGCTGAAAGTTTCATTACTTCTGCCTTAGTCAAACATTCTGAGATACCGACCGTTCGTTTGGAGCAAGCTATTTCTATAACAGTGGTTGATGGAAGTTATATACCTGCAGGAATCATCTCACCATACTGCTCCTCTGAAGATGAAAGTTGGTATTCTACATTTCGAAGCTCTCTCTTTTCTCGTAATTCCCAAATCTTCTCAAAAAATAATCCTAGGATTCCCGTGGTTACAGAAGCATAATCCCGCTTGGATTGGCAAACTATGGATGTGCTCGCCTGGGGGAAGTCGTGTTCCCAAAGCTGCTTATCCACCGTCAAGCCACTTCTTACCCTACATTCCACTAATATTCCGGATGCCTACCAATACTTCCTAGACGTCTTCAGTAAGCAGGGGGCGGACACTCTGCCTCCCCACCGTAGTTGGGACTGTCCTATCGATTTTTTGCCTGGTAAAAAACACCTCCCACAGGCCGAACGTATCCTCTATCTCTCCTGGAAACCCAAGCGATGTCTGAGTACATACAGGAAAATTTGGCCAAAGGATTCATTCGCCCTTCCTCTTCTCCAGCCGGGGCGTTTTTTTTTTTTATAAGGAGGACGGGGGCGTACGGCCTTGCATTGACTACCAGGGCCTTAATGAAGTCACAGTTAAGAACAGGTATCCCTTGCCCTTGATCCACGAATTATTGACCATGTAAAGGGAGCTACCATTTTCACAAAATTAGACCTACGTGGGGTTTATAGCCTTATACGAGTGGAAGACCGCGTTCAATACCCGGGATGGACATTACGAATATCTGGTGATGCCCTCCGGCTTGTACAATGCTCAAGCAGTCTTCCAGAATTACGTCAATGAGCTCTTCCGAGATCTACTCTGCAAATGTTTGGTTGTGTATCTTGACGACATCTTGATATTCACCAAAGATTTGAAGATCCATCGTGAACAGGTTAAAGAAGTCCTGAATCGTCTAAGGAAAAACTAGCTCTTCTCTAAATTGGAGAAGTGCACTTTTGAAGTTTCTTCCATCCCCTTTCTAGGTTATATTATCTCTGGGAAGGAGTTACAGATGAACCCTGCCAAGATCCAGGCTATCAGAGATTGGTCCCTTCCTGCTTCCCTGAAGAGTATCCAGCTGGGGTTCGCTAATTTTTATAGGAAATTCATTAAAGATTACTCCTCCATTGTTGCTCCTATTACTGCATTGACAAGGAAGGGTTCCAATCCTGCAGCGTGGCCACCTGACGCACTCAAAGCTTTCTAATTTCTAAAAGAGGCCTTCATGTCTGCTCCTATCCTTCGACAACCTGATCTCAGCCGTCCCTTTCAAGTGGAGGTAGATGCTTCCTCGGTGGGAGTCGTTTTATCCCAGTTCTTTGAAGACCAGAGAGCTCATCCCTGCGCTAACTTTTCCAGGAGATTCTCCCCAGCGGAGCAGAAGGGGAGCAGGAGTTGCTGGCCATAAAACTAGCTTTTGAGAAGTGGAGATACTTGCCAGAAGGAGCACAGCATCCAATTTCAGTAATCATAGATCATTAAAACCTCTTATATCTTCTTCGATGTCTAAACCCACGGCAAGCCAGGTGGGCACTCTTTCCCCCCCCCCGTTTCTCATTCAAGCTCAGTTATCGTCCAGGTTCACTCAATCGGAAAGCAGATGCTCTCTCTCGTTCAATGAATTCGGATGAGTCCACCGATCTTCCGGAGAGACAATTCATCTTGGATCCAACCTCCTTTGCCACGACTCGTACTGCTCCACTTCCTCCACCCGGGAGAACCTTTGTTGCACCAGAGCTCCGGAAGAAGTTACTTACATGAGCTCATACTTCACCCTGCATGGGACATGCAGGTGGTCTCAAAACCCTTAAGTTTATCCAACGCTCCTACTGGTGGCCTCATCTTAAAGCTGATGTTCTAGAATTCGTAGCAGCCTGTCCAAAGTGCGCCCAACATAAGAGTCCGAGAGGATTGCCATCTGGTCTTCTACATCCTCTATCAAACCCACGAAAACCCTGGACACACATAGCCATGGACTTTATAACTGATTTGCCTGTCTCCAGAGGTTGAAACACCATTGTGGACCGGTTTTCCAAAATGGCGCACTTTGTCCCACTCAGGTTTTCCAACCGCTTCAGAGCTATCAAATTTGTTTACATCAGATGTCTTCTGGTTACATGGGCTACCACAAGAGATTGTTTCCGATTGAGGGCCTCAATTTGTGGCTAAATTCTGGAGAGCACTAAGTTCAGCCTTCGTAATGAAATTAAGTTTCGTCTCTGCATACCATCCTCAGTCGGATGGCCAGACTGAGAGAGTGAACCAAGACTTAGAGACTTCCCTGCGAATCTTCATGTCTTCTTCTCAGGATGATTGGCTGGACTATCTTCCATTCGCTGACTTCGCTCACAATAATCTTTACCATTCCGCTACCCATTTCACACCCTTTTAAGTGAATTATGGACTTTATCCACACGTTCCCGTTTTCCAATCGCTTCCAGCTCCCGAAATGCCTGCTGCAGAGTTAGCCCTTCAGCAATTCTCTAAAATGTGGAGACAAGTTCTTGAGGCTCTGCTTAAAACATCCAATAAATACACATTTTTTGCAGATCGGAAACGGAAGACTGTCCCTAGTCTCAAAGTGGGGGATCAAGTCTGAATTTCTACTCGAAACTTAAGACTCAAGGTCCCTTCCAAAAAGTTTGCCCCCAGATTTATTGGACCATATCCTATTGAAAGAGTTTTGAATCCAGTAGCATACAAGGTGACGTTGCCTCCTTACTTGAAGATCCCTAATGCATTTCATATCTCCTTACTGTAGCCTCTCATACTTAACCATTTTCAGGCTGCGTTTCCTAAACCTCCCAAGGTGCAAGCTGCTCAGGGAGAGGAATTTGAGATTCACAGGATCCTTGACTGTCGTAAAAGATATGGTCATCTCCAATATCTTATTGATTAGAAGGTATATGGACCAGAGGAAAGATCATGGGTTTCTGAAGAGGACGTCCATGCCCCAAGATGCTAAGAACCTGATGAAAGCACAAAAGTGTTCGGAGCCCACCCTAAAAAGTCAGCCAATTGCTTCTGAAAGAAAATGGATAGGGCTGAAATCTGGACCTTCACAGATCCCAACCTTAGACCCATATCCACTCCTGCTTGCAGGAAGAGGAGGAAACGTCCCAGTTGAAATTCCACCGCAGGAAACTTCTTGGACTCAGACCAAGAAACATATTTCTTCCAAATACGATGGTAATGTTTTGAAGTTACCCGTTTCCTAGCCTGTATGAGGGTAGGAATAACTTTCTTCAGAATACCTTTCCGAGCAAGAATCAGGCGCTCAACTTCCATGCCGTCAAACGTAGCCGCGGTAAGTCTTGATAGGCGAATGGCCCCTGCTGCAGCAGGTCCTCCTGAAGAGGAAGAGGCCTCGGCTCTTCTTGCAGTAGATTCAGAAGGTCCGCGTACCAAGCCCTTCTTGGCCAATCTGGGGAAATGAGGATCACTTGAACCTTTGTTCTCCTTATGAGCTTTAGGATTCTTGGGATGAGTGGGAGTGGTGGAAACACGTACACTGACTGGAACACCCACGGAGACACCAGGGCGTCCACTGCCACTGCCTGTGGGTCCCTCGACCTGGAACAATAACGCTGAAGCTTCTTGTTGAGACGAGAGGCCATCATGTCTATCGGAGGCAATCCCCAAACATCTGTTATTTCCTTGAAAACCTCCGGATGGAGTCCCCACTCTCCTGGATGGAGATCGTGTCTGCTGACGAAGTCTGCTTCCCAGTTGTCTACTCCTGGAATGAAGATGGCTGACAGCGCCAACGTGTTTTTTTCTGTCCAGAGGAGTAATCTTGTCACCTCTGACATTGCCGCTCTGCCCTTTGTTCCGCCCTGTCGGTTTAGGTAAGCCACTGTAGTTACGTTGTCCGACTGCACTTGGATGGCCCGATTTCTCAGAAGAGGGGCCGTCTGAAGACCGTTGTAGACTGCTCTTAGTTTCAGGATGTTGATGGGTAGGCCGGCTTCCAGGCTTGACCACCGTCCTTGGAAGGTTACTCCTCGAGTGACCGCTCCCCAGTCCCGGAGGCTCGCATCCGTTGTTAGCAAGACCCAGCCCTGAATCCCGAACCTGCGGCCTTCTAGGAGGTGAGGCAATTGGAGCCACCAGAGGAGAGAAATCCTTGCCCTTGGTGACAGACGAATTCTCTGATGCATGTGGAGGTGAGATCCCGACCACTTGTCCAGGAGATCCAGTTGGAAGGGTCGAGCATGGAACCTCCCGTACTGGAGAGCCTCGTAGGAGGCCACCATCTTTCCCAATAGGCGAATGCATTGATGAACCGACACCCAGGGTGGCTTCAGGACTTTCCGGACCATAGTTTGAATCACCAACACCTTTTCCTGCGGAAGAAACACCTTCTGCACTTCTGTGTCCAGGATCATTCCCAGAAAGGACAACCTCTGGGTTGGTTCCAAATGTGACTTTGGAAGGTTCAGAATCCAACCATGACTCTTGAGAAGGCGTGTTGTGAGAACAATGGACTGCAGCAGCTGCTCCTTGGATGGTGCCTTTATCAGCAGATCATCCAGATATGGAATGATGTTAACCCCTTGTTTGCGGAGGAGAATCATCATCTCTGCAATCACCTTGGTAAACACCCTTGGTGCTGTGGAGAGGCCGAATGGCAGGGCCTGGAACTGGAAATGACAGTTCAGCAATGCGAAACGGAGATAAGCCTGATGCGGCAGCCATATCGGAATGTGGAGGAACGCATCCTTGATATCCAGGGATACCAGGAATTACCCCTCTTCCAGACCTGATATCACCGCCCTGAGAGACTCCATCTTGAACTTTAGAAAGGGGTTCAATAATTTTAGGTTCAGAATGGTCCTGACCGAACCATCCGGTTTCGGTACCACAAAAAGGTTTGAATAGTAACCTGTGGTTTGTAAATGAGGAACTGGAAAAATGACCTGTGCCTCCACCAGCTTTTGGACAGCCTCCTGTAGTACAGTGCTGTCTGCCAACAGAGTTGGTAAGCCTGATTTGAAAAAACAATGAGGAGGGAGACTTTGAGATTCCAGCCTGTAGCCCTGGGATACAATATCTATTACCCAGGGATCCAGGCCGGACGATACCCAGACGTGACTGAAGTGTCCGAGTCTCGCTCCCAACGGCCCCACCTCCAGGCCAAGCGGTCCACCATCATGCGGAGGACTTTGGCGTACCTGAAGCAGGCTTTTGTTCCTGGGAACCTGCAGCTGCGGGTTTCTTGGACTTAACTCGACCTCCCCTTAAGAAGGTATTGGATGTTCCGGCCTTTCTAGGCTTGTTAGGCCGAAAGGACTGTGTTGCAGATGAAGAGAAGGATTTCTTTGGAGCAGGCGCAGCTGAGGGAAGAAACGGAGACTTACACGCTGTAGCCGTGGATATCCACGCATCTAGAGCTTCCCCAAAGACAGCCTGACGTGTGTAGGGTAGGGACTCCACACTTCTGGATTCCGCGTCAGCCGACCACTGGCGCAGCCACAGTCCCTGACGAGAGATTCCCGTAGCCATGGAACCCATGTCTTTCATGGATTCTACCATAAAACCTGCTGAATCATGTATGTTGCGTAAATACAAAAGCAACATCCCCTCTCTATCCATCGTATCCAAATCCTCTAGTAAGGTAGCCGACCACTTCACTATAGCTTTTGCAATCCATGCAGTAGCAATAGTGGGACAGAATATGGCCCCCGAAGCAGCGTACATTGATTTAAGTGTGTTATCAATTTTCCTATCAGCCGGCTCCTTTAAGGTGGTAGATCCTGGAACAGGTAAAACCACCTTCTTTGAGAGTCTGGAAAGAGATGCGGCAACAATTGGCGGGTTTTCCCATTTTTTTCTATCCTCCTCAGGGAAAGGGAACGCCACCTGGACCCTTTTAGGGATTTGGAATTTTTTCTCCGGGTTTTCTCATGCTCTCTCAAATTTAGCATTCAATTCCTTTGACGCAGGGAAGGTTAGCGAGGCTTTCTTATTTTCAGTGAAGTAAGCCTCCTCACCTGCTCAGGTGTGGTATCATTAACATTTAACACATCCCTGATAGCCTCTATCATTAATTGCACCCCCTTTACAAGAGATGTGGACCCCCACAACACATCCCCATCACCCTCTGTGGTGTCAGAATTGGTATCCGTGTCGTCTTTTGTAACCTGCACAAGCGCACGCTTATGGGGTTATATAGCGGAGCGTCCTGAGGTACCACCCTGTCAGAAATCTGAGAAATCCAAGATTTGATAGAGGAAAACCACTCTGGTTCCTTTGCTGGTATCTGTGCTAAACCAGTGCTATCCTGATTACGTGGAATGGGATCATCCTGGGAGGACAAATTCTCTGCAGCATATGACACAGTGTCCCTGGACATAGCTAAAGGAGTCCATCAAACACTCCACACACACACACACACACACACACACACACACACACACACACACACACACAGGTGAGGGCAGACAGAGTCCCTCCCCCCCCTCCAAGAATGACAAGAGAGACAGAGATCGGAGCCAACCCACACACAGCGCTTTTATCCAAAGGAGACCCCTTGTCAGCGCTGACTGTGCACCTTAATAGGACACACAGTCGTATTGCAGTCGTATTGCAGCCTCCCCCCCCCCCCCTCTACAACCCCCTGGTACCGTGTACTGATAGCTGGAGTTGCTGTGGAGGGACTTGTTTCTCCTGATCAGCGCTGTGCAGGCAGGAAAATGGCGCTGAACGCTGCTGGGTCCGCTCTGAGAAGCTCCGCCCCCAAAATGGCGCCGTCTTCCCGCTCTTCATTAGATTATACTGGCCTGAGGATTTAGTGCTGGCTGAGATCCGGGAACCCCGACAGGCTTCTGGACCAGTGTAGGGTGTAGCGCTGGCTCAGGGCACCCCTCACAGCGCCGCACCATGTACTGCTGAGCCACCCGGAGCGCAGTTAATACTGTGCTCCTACCTTGTGCCGCCATCTTCACACCGGCCCCCCGCTTGCTAGGGGGGGGTCGGTGTTTCACTCACATCTTCAGCTCTGTAAGGGGGTGGCGGCATGCTGCTGGGGCGAGCGGTCCCCTGTGGCGGGGAACGATCTATCCATTCAGGAGCTCAGTGTCCAGTCAGCGGAGACAGTGGCTCAGACCCCGCAGGGCGGACACTACTCCCCCCCTTAGTACCTCGCTGCAGGGAGGCTGTTGCCAGCAGCCTCCTGTAAAATAATAAACTCTAAATAAAACTTTTCTAGGGAAGCTCAGGAGAGCTCCCCTAGCTGTGACCGGCTCCTCCGGGCACATATTCTAAACCGAGTCTGGTAGGAGGGGCATAGAGGGAGGAGCCAGCCCACACTCTCAAACTCTAAGTGCCAATCTCTCCTGGTGGACCCGTCTATACCCCATGGTACTAATATGGACCCCAGCATCCTCTAGGATGTAAGAGAAATCTCCTTTTATATCATATAGGCCTACTTTGTTACCATACCGATGTGAATCACGATGAGCAGTCCTCTGTTCTGTGCAATCCCCGGCTGCTGAGGACTGTGACAGGGAAGAGCTGCCACTGATAACGTGAGGATTGTATACACATTTATATATCATCCATTCATCCCTCTCTCTATATACACACACACATACACAGTCACCCTTCAATATAGGCAGACAGGGGGTACAGGACACGCCCACGTGGCACGGCAGGGCTCCGCCCTCTGCATGACACAATGACTTACAGAACTAGGACAACCCATCAGGGGAGGAGTCAAGGGGTACAGCACACAACAACCTGGCACAGCAGGGCCCCGCCCTCTGCATAACACAGTGACTTTCAGAATCAGGACACCCCATCAGAGGAGGAGGCAAAGAGCGTTTAATAAGAGACATAAATAATACACGGCTTCCCATTATTGCTCCCCGCTCTTCACACGAAGCACCACCGGTACCGACGTGCAGGGGATCATCCCCATACCCAGGTCAGTGATCACTAAATCCACCAGGTCCGGGGGCGTCACATCATACACCAAGTTCAGAAGACGCAGGTTCTGGTTCTTCTCCCACTGCCCCAGGGGACATCGCCCCTTCCGGGTGACTACCAGGTCGTCTGGATCATCTGGAGGCAGCAAGAGAGAGACCGAGAAGAATGGAAGCGTTAGAGACACTGGATGCAGAGAGACAGAGAAGGATGGAAGCGTTAGAGACACTGGATGCAGAGAGAGAGACAGAGAAGGATGGAAGTGTTAGAGACACTGGATGCAGCGAGAGAGACAGAGAAGGATGGAAGCGTTAGAGACACTGGATACAGCGAGAGACAGAGAAGGATGGAAGCGTTAGACACTGGATACAGAGAGAGACAGAGAAGGATAGAAGCGTTAGAGACACTGGATACAGAGAGAGACAGAGAAGAATGGAAGCGTTAGAGACACTGGATGCAGAGAGAGACAGAGAAGGATGGAAGCGTTAGAGACACTGGATACAGAGAGAGAGACAGAGAAGGATGGAAGCGTTAGAGACACTGGATACAGAGAGAGACAGAGACAGAGAAGAATGGAAGCGTTAGAGACACTGGATGCAGCGAGAGACAGAGAAGGATGGAAGCGTTAGAGACACTGGATGCAGAGAGAGACAGAGAAGGATAGAAGCGTTAGAGACACTGGATGCAGAGAGACAGAGAAGGATGGAAGCGTTAGAGACACTGGATGCAGAGAGAGAGACAGAGAAGGATGGAAGCGTTAGAGACACTGGATACAGAGAGAGACAGAGAAGGATGGAAGCGTTAGAGACACTGGATGCAGAGAGACAGAGAAGGATGGAAGCGTTAGAGACACTGGATACAGAGAGAGAGACAGAGAAGGATAGAAGCGTTAGAGACACTGGATACAGAGAGAGAGACAGAGAAGGATGGAAGCGTTAGAGACACTGGATGCAGAGAGAGACAGAGAAGGATGGAAGCGTTAGAGACACTGGATGCAGAGAGAGACAGAGAAGGATGGAAGCGTTAGAGACACTGGATGCAGAGAGAGACAGAGAAGGATGGAAGCGTTAGAGACACTGGATACAGAGAGAGACAGAGAAGGATGGAAGCGTTAGAGACACTGGATACAGAGAGAGACAGAGAAGGATGGAAGCGTTAGAGACACTGGATGCAGAGAGAGAGACAGAGAAGGATGGAAGCGTTAGAGACACTGGATACAGAGAGAGACAGAGACAGAGAAGGATGGAAGCGTTAGAGACACTGGTTACAGAGAGAGAGACAGAGAAGGATGGAAGCGTTAGAGACACTGGATACAGAGAGAGACAGAGAAGGATGGAAGCGTTAGAGACACTGGATACAGAGAGAGAGAGACAGAGAAGGATGGAAGCGTTAGAGACACTGGATACAGAGAGAGACAGAGAAGGATGGAAGCGTTAGAGACACTGGATACAGAGAGAGACAGAGACAGAGAAGGATGGAAGCGTTAGAGACACTGGTTACAGAGAGAGAGACAGAGAAGGATGGAAGCGTTAGAGACACTGGATACAGAGAGAGACAGAGAAGGATGGAAGCGTTAGAGACACTGGATACAGAGAGAGACAGAGAAGGATGGAAGCGTTAGAGACACTGGTTACAGAGAGAGAGACAGAGAAGGATGGAAGCGTTAGAGACACTGGATGCAGAGAGAGACAGAGAAGGATGGAAGCATTAGAGACACTGGATACAGAGAGAGACAGAGAAGGATGGAAGCGTTAGAGACACTGGTTACAGAGAGAGAGACAGAGAAGGATGGAAGCGTTAGAGACACTGGATACAGAGAGAGACAGAGAAGGATGGAAGCGTTAGAGACACTGGTTACAGAGAGAGAGACAGAGAAGGATGGAAGCGTTAGAGACACTGGATGCAGAGAGAGACAGAGAAGGATGGAAGCATTAGAGACACTGGATACAGAGAGAGACAGAGACAGAGAAGAATGGAAGCGTTAGAGACACTGGATGCAGCGAGAGACAGAGAAGGATGGAAGCGTTAGA
Organism: Pseudophryne corroboree; assembly: GCF_028390025.1. Classification (NCBI taxonomy): domain Eukaryota; kingdom Metazoa; phylum Chordata; class Amphibia; order Anura; family Myobatrachidae; genus Pseudophryne; species Pseudophryne corroboree. Next base: position 3,543,295 of record NC_086447.1, on the reverse strand, counting down.
GACACTGGATGCAGAGAGAGACAGAGAAGGATGGAAGCATTAGAGACACTGGATACAGAGAGAGACAGAGAAGGATGGAAGCGTTAGAGACACTGGATACAGAGAGAGACAGAGACAGAGAAGAATGGAAGCGTTAGAGACACTGGATGCAGCGAGAGACAGAGAAGGATTGAAGCGTTAGAGACACTGGATGCAGAGAGAGACAGAGAAGGATAGAAGCGTTAGAGACACTGGATGCAGCGAGAGACAGAGAAGGATAGAAGCGTTAGAGACACTGGATGCAGAGAGAGACAGAGAAGGATGGAAGCGTTAGAGACACTGGATACAGAGAGAGAGACAGAGAAGGATGGAAGCGTTAGAGACACTGGATACAGAGAGAGACAGAGAAGGATGGAAGCGTTAGAGACACTGGATGCAGAGAGAGAGACAGAGAAGGATGGAAGCGTTAGAGACACTGGATACAGAGAGAGACAGAGACAGAGAAGGATGGAAGCGTTAGAGACACTGGTTACAGAGAGAGAGACAGAGAAGGATGGAAGCGTTAGACACTGGATACAGAGAAGGATAGAAGCGTTAGAGACACTGGATGCAGCGAGAGAGAGAGAAGGATGGAAGCGTTAGAGACACTGGATGCAGCGAGAGACAGAGAAGGATGGAAGCGTTAGAGACACTGGATCCAGCGAGAGACAGAGAAGGATGGAAGCGTTAGAGACACTGGATGCAGAGAGAGACAGAGAAGGATGGAAGCGTTAGAGACACTGGATGCAGAGAGAGAGAGAGACAGAGAAGGATGGAAGCGTTAGAGACACTGGATACAGAGAGACAGAGAAGGATGGAAGCGTTAGAGACACTGGATACAGAGAGAGACAGAGAAGGATGGAAGCGTTAGAGACACTGGATGCAGAGAGAGACAGAGAAGGATGGAAGCGTTAGAGACACTGGATACAGAGAGAGACAGAGAAGGATGGAAGCGTTAGAGACACTGGATACAGAGAGAGAGAGACAGAGAAGGATGGAAGCGTTAGAGACACTGGATACAGAGAGAGACAGAGAAGGATGGAAGCGTTAGAGACACTGGATACAGAGAGAGACAGAGACAGAGAAAGATGGAAGCGTTAGAGACACTGGATACAGAGAGAGACAGAGAAGGATGGAAGCGTTAGAGACACTGGATACAGAGAGAGACAGAGAAGGATGGAAGCGTTAGAGACACTGGATGCAGAGAGAGAGACAGAGAAGGATGGAAGCGTTAGAGACACTGGATGCAGAGAGAGAGAGACAGAGAAGGATGGAAGCGTTAGAGACACTGGATACAGAGAGAGACAGAGAAGAATGGAAGCGTTAGAGACACTGGATGCAGCGAGAGACAGAGAAGGATGGAAGCGTTAGAGACACTGGATGCAGCGAGAGACAGAGAAGGATGGAAGCGTTAGAGACACTGGATCCAGCGAGAGACAGAGAAGGATGGAAGCGTTAGAGACACTGGATGCAGAGAGAGACAGAGAAGGATGGAAGCGTTAGAGACACTGGATACAGAGAGAGACAGAGAAGGATGGAAGCGTTAGAGACACTGGATACAGAGAGACAGAGAAGGATGGAAGCGTTAGAGACACTGGATGCAGCGAGAGACAGAGAAGGATGGAAGCGTTAGAGACACTGGATCCAGCGAGAGACAGAGAAGGATGGAAGCGTTAGAGACACTGGATGCAGAGAGAGACAGAGAAGGATGGAAGCGTTAGAGACACTGGATACAGAGAGAGACAGAGAAGGATGGAAGCGTTAGAGACACTGGATACAGAGAGACAGAGAAGGATGGAAGCGTTAGAGACACTGGATACAGAGAGAGACAGAGAAGGATGGAAGCGTTAGAGACACTGGATACAGAGAGAGACAGAGAAGAATGGAAGCGTTAGAGACACTGGATGCAGAGAGAGAGACAGAGAAGGATGGAAGCGTTAGAGACACTGGATGCAGCGAGAGACAGAGAAGGATGGAAGCGTTAGAGACACTGGATGCAGAGAGAGACAGAGAAGGATAGAAGCGTTAGAGACACTGGATACAGAGAGAGACAGAGAAGAATGGAAGCGTTAGAGACACTGGATACAGAGAGAGAGACAGAGAAGGATGGAAGCGTTAGAGACACTGGATACAGAGAGAGAGACAGAGAAGGATGGAAGCGTTAGAGACACTGGATACAGAGAGAGAGACAGAGAAGGATGGAAGCGTTAGAGACACTGGATACAGAGAGAGAGACAGAGAAGGATAGAAGCGTTAGAGACACTGGATGCAGAGAGAGACAGAGAAGGATAGAAGCGTTAGAGACACTGGATACAGAGAGAGACAGAGAAGAATGGAAGCGTTAGAGACACTGGATACAGAGAGAGAGACAGAGAAGGATGGAAGCGTTAGAGACACTGGATACAGAGAGAGAGACAGAGAAGGATGGAAGCGTTAGAGACACTGGATACAGAGAGAGAGACAGAGAAGGATGGAAGCGTTAGAGACACTGGATACAGAGAGAGAGACAGAGAAGGATGGAAGCGTTAGAGACACTGGATGCAGCGAGAGACAGAGAAGGATGGAAGCGTTAGAGACACTGGATGCAGAGAGAGACAGAGAAGGATAGAAGCGTTAGAGACACTGGATACAGAGAGAGACAGAGAAGAATGGAAGCGTTAGAGACACTGGATACAGAGAGAGAGACAGAGAAGGATGGAAGCGTTAGAGACACTGGATACAGAGAGAGAGACAGAGAAGGATGGAAGCGTTAGAGACACTGGATGCAGCGAGAGACAGAGAAGGATGGAAGCGTTAGAGACACTGGATCCAGCGAGAGACAGAGAAGGATGGAAGCGTTAGAGACACTGGATGCAGAGAGAGACAGAGAAGGATGGAAGCGTTAGAGACACTGGATGCAGCGAGAGACAGAGAAGGATGGAAGCGTTAGAGACACTGGATACAGAGAGAGAGAGAAGGATGGAAGCGTTAGAGACACTGGATGCAGAGAGAGAGACAGAGAAGGATAGAAGCGTTAGAGACACTGGATGCAGAGAGAGAGACAGAGAAGGATGGAAGCGTTAGAGACACTGGATGCAGAGAGAGAGACAGAGAAGGATGGAAGCGTTAGAGACACTGGATGCAGAGAGAGAGACAGAGAAGGATGGAAGCGTTAGAGACAGTGGAGGATCTGTGTGTATACTGGGAGGGTGCGACTCTCCTGGAGCCAGCAGCTGGATCCTAATCCGCTGTTAGTAAAGAGACACTATGGGGGGGTGTACATTCCTGATGTGCAGGTGTTACGGCAGGTACAGCTTTGTTCTCCGGCTTCTGGCACGCTGGCAGTAAAGAGACACTATGGGGGGGGTGTACATTCCCGATGCCAGGATAATGTGATGTGCAGGCGTTACGGCAGGTACAGCTTTGTTCTCCAGCTTCTGGCAGTAAAGAGACACTATGGGGGGTGTACATTCCTGACGCCAGGATAATGTGATGTGCAGGCGTTACGGCAGGTACAGCTTTGTTCTCCGGCTTGTGAGCTAACCATCCACTATTCAGCCATTGCGTGTCATGATCTGACGACAGCACAGGGGAGTGGCTGAATAATGAGTGGCGTGTGACATCACTGAGCGTGACCAGGCAAATAGATCAGACCAGGGTAAGCGAGGTGCGCAGCATCTACAGTCCCCTGTTATGTGCACTGCCCGGGAACATGGCGCTGAGACATCAGGAGGCATCATTACACACAGCACTAGACTTGTGATGTCACCGGGGGCGTGGCTACCAGAAGGAACACATGGTGCTATATGCCAATACGCTGGGGGCGTGGCTATGAGGAGCGATTGGCAGCACTATATGTGATGACGCTGGGGGCGTGGCTATGAGGAGCGATTGGCAGCACTATATGTGATGACGCTAGAGGCGTGGCTATGAGGAGCGATTGGCAGCACTATATGTGATGACGCTGGGGGCGTGGCTATGAGGAGCGATTGGCAGCACTATATGTAATGATGCTGGGGGCGTGGCTATGAGAAGCGATTGGCAGCAGTATATATTATGCTGGAGGAAAGGCTATGAGGAGTGATTGGCAGCACTATATATGATGCTGGAGGAAAGGCTATGAGGAGTGATTGGCAGCAGTATATATGATGCTGGAGGAAAGGCTATGAGGAGTGATTGGCAGCAGTATATATGATGCTGGAGGAAAGGCTATGAGGAGTGATTGGCAGCAGTATATATGATGCTGGAGGAAAGGCTATGAGGAGTGATTGGCAGCAGTATATATAATGCTGGAGGAAAGGCTATGAGGAGTGATTGGCAGCAGTATATGTGATGCTGGAGGAAAGGCTATGAGGAGTGATTGGCAGCAGTATATATAATGCTGGAGGAAAGGCTATGAGGAGTGATTGGCAGCACTATATATGATGCTGGAGGAAAGGCTATGAGGAGTGATTGGCAGCAGTATATATGATGCTGGAGGAAAGGCTATGAGGAGTGATTGGCAGCAGTATATATGATGCTGGAGGAAAGGCTATGAGGAGTGATTGGCAGCAGTATATATGATGCTAGAGGAAAGGCTATGAGGAGTGATTGGCAGCAGTATATATGATGCTGGAGGAAAGGCTATGAGGAGTGATTGGCAGCAGTATATATGATGCTGGAGGAAAGGCTATGAGGAGTGATTGGCAGCAGTATATATGATGCTGGAGGAAAGGCTATGAGGAGTGATTGGCAGCAGTATATGTGATGCTGGAGGAAAGGCTATGAGGAGTGATTGGCAGCAGTATATGTGATGCTGGAGGAAAGGCTATGAGGAGTGATTGGCAGCAGTATATATGATGCTGGAGGAAAGGCTATGAGGAGTGATTGGCAGCAGTATATATGATGCTGGGGGAAAGGCTATGAGGAGTGATTGGCAGCAGTATATGTGATGCTGGGGGAAAGGCTATGAGGAGTGATTGGCAGCACTATATGTGATGCTGGAGGAAAGGCTATGAGGAGTGATTGGCAGCAGTATATGTGATGCTAGAGGAAAGGCTATGAGGAGTGATTGGCAGCAGTATATATGATGCTGGAGGAAAGGCTATGAGGAGTGATTGGCAGCAGTATATATGATGCTGGAGGAAAGGCTATGAGGAGTGATTGGCAGCAGTATATATGATGCTGGAGGAAAGGCTATGAGGAGTGATTGGCAGCAGTATATATGATGCTGGAGGAAAGGCTATGAGGAGTGATTGGCAGCAGTATATGTGATGCTAGAGGAAAGGCTATGAGGAGTGATTGGCAGCAGTATATGTGATGCTGGAGGAAAGGCTATGAGGAGTGATTGGCAGCAGTATATATGATGCTGGAGGAAAGGCTATGAGGAGTGATTGGCAGCAGTATATATGATGCTGGAGGAAAGGCTATGAGGAGTGATTGGCAGCAGTATATATGATGCTGGAGGAAAGGCTATGAGGAGTGATTGGCAGCAGTATATATGATGCTGGAGGAAAGGCTATGAGGAGTGATTGGCAGCAGTATATATGATGCTGGAGGAAAGGCTATGAGGAGTGATTGGCAACAGTATATGTGATGCTGGAGGAAAGGCTATGAGGAGTGATTGGCAGCAGTATATATGATGCTGGAGGAAAGGCTATGAGGAGTGATTGGCAGCAGTATATATGATGCTGGAGGAAAGGCTATGAGGAGTGATTGGCAGCAGTATATATGATGCTGGAGGAAAGGCTATGAGGAGTGATTGGCAGCAGTATATATGATGCTGGAGGAAAGGCTATGAGGAGTGATTGGCAGCAGTATATATGATGCTGGAGGAAAGGCTATGAGGAGTGATTGGCAGCAGTATATGTGATGCTGGAGGAAAGGCTATGAGGAGTGATTGGCAGCAGTATATATGATGCTGGAGGAAAGGCTATGAGGAGTGATTGGCAGCAGTATATATGATGCTGGAGGAAAGGCTATGAGGAGTGATTGGCAGCAGTATATATGATGCTGGAGGAAAGGCTATGAGGAGTGATTGGCAGCAGTATATATGATGCTGGAGGAAAGGCTATGAGGAGTGATTGGCAGCAGTATATATGATGCTGGAGGAAAGGCTATGAGGAGTGATTGGCAGCAGTATATATGATGCTGGAGGAAAGGCTATGAGGAGTGATTGGCAGCAGTATATATGATGCTGGAGGAAAGGCTATGAGGAGTGATTGGCAGCAGTATATATGATGCTGGAGGAAAGGCTATGAGGAGTGATTGGCAGCAGTATATATGATGCTGGAGGAAAGGCTATGAGGAGTGATTGGCAGCAGTATATATGATGCTGGAGGAAAGGCTATGAGGAGTGATTGGCAGCAGTATATATGATGCTGGAGGAAAGGCTATGAGGAGTGATTGGCAGCAGTATATATGATGCTGGAGGAAAGGCTATGAGGAGTGATTGGCAGCAGTATATATGATGCTGGAGGAAAGGCTATGAGGAGTGATTGGCAGCAGTATATATGATGCTGGAGGAAAGGCTATGAGGAGTGATTGGCAGCAGTATATGTGATGCTGGGGGAAAGGCTATGAGGAGTGATTGGCAGCAGTATATATGATGCTGGAGGAAAGGCTATGAGGAGTGATTGGCAGCAGTATATATGATGCTGGAGGAAAGGCTATGAGGAGTGATTGGCAGCAGTATATGTGATGCTGGAGGAAAGGCTATGAGGAGTGATTGGCAGCAGTATATATGATGCTGGAGGAAAGGCTATGAGGAGTGATTGGCAGCAGTATATATGATGCTGGAGGAAAGGCTATGAGGAGTGATTGGCAGCAGTATATATGATGCTGGGGGAAAGGCTATGAGGAGTGATTGGCAGCAGTATATATGATGCTGGAGGAAAGGCTATGAGGAGTGATTGGCAGCAGTATATATGATGCTGGGGGAAAGGCTATGAGGAGTGATTGGCAGCAGTATATATGATGCTGGAGGAAAGGCTATGAGGAGTGATTGGCAGCAGTATATATGATGCTGGAGGAAAGGCTATGAGGAGTGATTGGCAGCAGTATATATGATGCTGGAGGAAAGGCTATGAGGAGTGATTGGCAGCAGTATATATGATGCTGGAGGAAAGGCTATGAGGAGTGATTGGCAGCAGTATATATGATGCTGGAGGAAAGGCTATGAGGAGTGATTGGCAGCAGTATATATGATGCTGGAGGAAAGGCTATGAGGAGTGATTGGCAGCAGTATATATGATGCTGGAGGAAAGGCTATGAGGAGTGATTGGCAGCAGTATATATGATGCTGGAGGAAAGGCTATGAGGAGTGATTGGCAGCAGTATATATGATGCTGGAGGAAAGGCTATGAGGAGTGATTGGCAGCAGTATATATGATGCTGGAGGAAAGGCTATGAGGAGTGATTGGCAGCAGTATATATGATGCTGGAGGAAAGGCTATGAGGAGTGATTGGCAGCAGTATATATGATGCTGGAGGAAAGGCTATGAGGAGTGATTGGCAGCAGTATATATGATGCTGGAGGAAAGGCTATGAGGAGTGATTGGCAGCAGTATATGTGATGCTGGAGGAAAGGCTATGAGGAGTGATTGGCAGCAGTATATGTGATGCTGGAGGAAAGGCTATGAGGAGTGATTGGCAGCAGTATATATGATGCTGGAGGAAAGGCTATGAGGAGTGATTGGCAGCAGTATATATGATGCTGGAGGAAAGGCTATGAGGAGTGATTGGCAGCAGTATATATGATGCTGGAGGAAAGGCTATGAGGAGTGATTGGCAGCAGTATATATGATGCTGGAGGAAAGGCTATGAGGAGTGATTGGCAGCAGTATATATGATGCTGGAGGAAAGGCTATGAGGAGTGATTGGCAGCAGTATATATGATGCTGGAGGAAAGGCTATGAGGAGTGATTGGCAGCAGTATATATGATGCTGGAGGAAAGGCTATGAGGAGTGATTGGCAGCAGTATATATGATGCTGGAGGAAAGGCTATGAGGAGTGATTGGCAGCAGTATATGTGATGCTGGAGGAAAGGCTATGAGGAGTGATTGGCAGCAGTATATATGATGCTGGAGGAAAGGCTATGAGGAGTGATTGGCAGCAGTATATATGATGCTGGAGGAAAGGCTATGAGGAGTGATTGGCAGCAGTATATATGATGCTGGAGGAAAGGCTATGAGGAGTGATTGGCAGCAGTATATGTGATGCTGGAGGAAAGGCTATGAGGAGTGATTGGCAGCAGTATATATGATGCTGGAGGAAAGGCTATGAGGAGTGATTGGCAGCAGTATATATGATGCTGGAGGAAAGGCTATGAGGAGTGATTGGCAGCAGTATATATGATGCTGGAGGAAAGGCTATGAGGAGTGATTGGCAGCAGTATATATGATGCTGGAGGAAAGGCTATGAGGAGTGATTGGCAGCAGTATATATGATGCTGGAGGAAAGGCTATGAGGAGTGATTGGCAGCAGTATATATGATGCTGGAGGAAAGGCTATGAGGAGTGATTGGCAGCAGTATATATGATGCTGGAGGAAAGGCTATGAGGAGTGATTGGCAGCAGTATATATGATGCTGGAGGAAAGGCTATGAGGAGTGATTGGCAGCAGTATATATGATGCTGGAGGAAAGGCTATGAGGAGTGATTGGCAGCAGTATATATGATGCTGGAGGAAAGGCTATGAGGAGTGATTGGCAGCAGTATATATGATGCTGGAGGAAAGGCTATGAGGAGTGATTGGCAGCAGTATATATGATGCTGGAGGAAAGGCTATGAGGAGTGATTGGCAGCAGTATATATGATGCTGGAGGAAAGGCTATGAGGAGTGATTGGCAGCAGTATATGTGATGCTGGGGGAAAGGCTATGAGGAGTGATTGGCAGCAGTATATATGATGCTGGAGGAAAGGCTATGAGGAGTGATTGGCAGCAGTATATGTGATGCTGGAGGAAAGGCTATGAGGAGTGATTGGCAGCAGTATATGTGATGCTGGAGGAAAGGCTATGAGGAGTGATTGGCAGCAGTATATATGATGCTGGAGGAAAGGCTATGAGGAGTGATTGGCAGCAGTATATATGATGCTGGAGGAAAGGCTATGAGGAGTGATTGGCAGCAGTATATATGATGCTGGAGGAAAGGCTATGAGGAGTGATTGGCAGCAGTATATATGATGCTGGAGGAAAGGCTATGAGGAGTGATTGGCAGCAGTATATATGATGCTGGGGGAAAGGCTATGAGGAGTGATTGGCAGCAGTATATATGATGCTGGAGGAAAGGCTATGAGGAGTGATTGGCAGCAGTATATATGATGCTGGAGGAAAGGCTATGAGGAGTGATTGGCAGCAGTATATATGATGCTGGAGGAAAGGCTATGAGGAGTGATTGGCAGCAGTATATATGATGCTGGAGGAAAGGCTATGAGGAGTGATTGGCAGCAGTATATATGATGCTGGAGGAAAGGCTATGAGGAGTGATTGGCAGCAGTATATATGATGCTGGAGGAAAGGCTATGAGGAGTGATTGGCAGCAGTATATATGATGCTGGAGGAAAGGCTATGAGGAGTGATTGGCAGCAGTATATATGATGCTGGAGGAAAGGCTATGAGGAGTGATTGGCAGCAGTATATATGATGCTGGAGGAAAGGCTATGAGGAGTGATTGGCAGCAGTATATATGATGCTGGAGGAAAGGCTATGAGGAGTGATTGGCAGCAGTATATATGATGCTGGAGGAAAGGCTATGAGGAGTGATTGGCAGCAGTATATATGATGCTGGAGGAAAGGCTATGAGGAGTGATTGGCAGCAGTATATGTGATGACGCTGGGGGCGTGGCTATGAGGCACTTAGCGCTATAATTACGCAATATCCTTACCTAACTCATTGGAGACGAAGGAGTCAGTCTGCACCTTCTCGCAGAACTTGTAGGTCTCGCAGCACACCAACACGGGTACATTGTGCGCCTTAGCAATCAGCGCTATCTGGGAGGTTCCCACACGTGACTTGACGTACCCATTCGCTAGTAGCGCGTGTGCTCCCAGGAACACCTTAGACACCTGAGGAGAAGACACGATATACAAGTGATCAGCGTACGTACTCACCGCGCCTCCAATAACCAGACAACTACGCCGTAGCCATACACACTGCGTCCAAGACATTCCCAGTATGGAGACGCAGGACTGCGCAATACCATTACAGGGTGGCTGCTGACTGAGGATGGTAAAATACAGATGCGCAAACACCACCAAACTTATGGGATCCGAGTGTTTCCCAGCTCAGGTCTTCCCGCAACACTCGGATCCCAGAAGAAGGTAAAACTCTGCAATGTCCCTGGAGTCAGAGCTTGTATGTTGTGGATTCCATATAAAAATCCCTCACACTGGAGAGAGATAGAGAGAGTGGGGGGGGATGGGGCTGAAGCATTTATAGTAGGAGCGGATGGATGTATATATATATATTTCTCTATCGTCCTAAGTGGATGCTGGGGTTCCTGAAAGGACCATGGGGAATAGCGGCTCCGCAGGAGACAGGGCACAAAAGTAAAGCTTTTACAGGTCAGGTGGTGTGTACTGGCTCCTCCCCCTATGACCCTCCTCCAGACTCCAGTTAGATTTTTGTGCCCGGCCGAGAAGGGTGCAATTCTAGGTGGCTCTCCTAAAGAGCTGCTTAGAGAGTTTAGCTTAGGTTTTTTATTTTACAGTGAGTCCTGCTGGCAACAGGATCACTGCAACGAGGGACTTAGGGGAGAAGAAGTGAACTCACCTGCGTGCAGGATGGATTGGCTTCTTTGGCTACTGGACATTAGCTCCAGAGGGACGATCACAGGTACAGCCTGGATGGTCACCGGAGCCTCGCCGCCGGCCCCCTTGCAGATGCTGAAACAAGAAGAGGTCCAGAATCGGCGGCTGAAGACTCCTGCAGTCTTCTTAAGGTAGCGCACAGCACTGCAGCTGTGCGCCATTTTCCTCTCAGCACACTTCACACGGCAGTCACTGAGGGTGCAGGGCGCTGGGGGGGGGGCGCCCTGGGAGGCAAATGAAAACCTTTAAAAAGGCTAAAAATACCTCACATATAGCCCCAGAGGCTATATGGAGATATTTACCCCTGCCTAAATGTACTAAATAGCGGGAGACGAGCCCGCCGGAAAAGGGGCGGGGCCTATCTCCTCAGCACACGGCGCCATTTTCTGTCACAGCTCCGCTGGTCAGGAAGGCTCCCAGGTCTCTCCCCTGCACTGCACTACAGAAACAGGGTATAACAGAGAGGGGGGGCAAAATAAATGGCAATATATTAATATAAAAGCAGCTATAAGGGAGCACTTAATCATAAGGCTATCCCTGTCATATATAGCGCTTTTTGGTGTGTGCTGACAGACTCTCCCTCTGTCTCCCCAAAGGGCTAGTGGGTCCTGTCTTCGTATAGAGCATTCCCTGTGTGTCTGCTGTGTGTCGGTACGTGTGTGTCGACATGTATGAGGACGTTATTGGTGTGGAGGCGGAGCAATTGCCAAATATGAGGATGTCACCTCCTAGGGGGTCGACACCAGAATGGATGCATTTATTTGTGGAATTACGGGATAGCGTCAACTCGCTTAAGCAGTCGTTTGCCGACATGAGGCGGCCGGACACTCAATTAGTGCCTGTCCAGGCGCCTCAAACACCGTCAGGGGCTGTAAAACGCCCCTTGCCTCAGTCGGTCGACACAGACCCAGACACAGGCACTGATTCCGGTGGTGAAGGTGACGAATCAACCGTATTTTCCAGTAGGGCCACACGTTATATGATTTTGGCAATAAAGGAGATGTTACATTTAGCTGATACTACAGGTACCACTAAACAGGGTATTATGTGGGGTGTGAAAAAACTACCAGTAGTTTTTACCGAATCAGAAGAATTAAATGACGTGTGTGATGAAGCGTGGGGTGCCCCGATAAAAAACTGCTAATTTCAAAGAAGTTATTGGCTTTATACCCTTTCCCGCCAGAGGTTAGGGAGCGCTGGGAAACACCTCCTAGGGTGGACAAAGCGCTAACACGCTTATCAAAACAAGTGGCGTTACCCTCTCCTGAGACGGCCGCACTTAAAGATCCATCAGATAGGAGGATGGAAAATATCCAAAAAGGTATATACACACATGCAGGTGTTATACTACGACCAGCTATTGCGACTGCCTGGATGTGCAGTGCTGGGGTAGTTTGGTCAGAGTCCCTGATCGAAAATATTGATACCCTGGACAGGGACAATATTTTACTGTCGTTAGAACAAATAAAGGATGCATTTCTTTATATGCGTGATGCACAGAGAGATATCTGCACACTGGCATCACGGGTAAGTGCTATGTCCATTTCGGCCAGAAGAGCTTTATGGACACGACAGTGGACAGGCGATGCGGAGAGGAGTTATTTGGGGTCGGTCTATCGGATTTGGTGGCCACGGCTACGGCCGGGAAATCCACCTTTCTACCTCAAGTCACTCTCCAACAGAAAAAGGCACCGACCTTTCAACCGCAGCCTTTTCGTTCCTTTAAAAATAAGAGAGCAAAGGGCTATTCATATCTGCCACGAGGCAGAGGACGAGGGAAGAGACAGCAACAGGCAGCTCCTTCCCAGGAACAGAAGCCCTCCCCGGCTTCTACAAAAGCCTCAGCATGACGCTGGGGCTTCGCAAGCGGACTCGGGGGCGGTAGGCGGTCGTCTCAAAAATTACAGCGCGCAGTGGGCTCACTCGCAGGTAAATCCCTGGATCCTGCAGATAATATCTCAGGGGTACAGGTTGAAATTAGAGACAGAGCCACCTCGCCGTTTCCTGAAGTCTGCTTTACCAACGTCCCCCTCAGAAAGGGAGACGGTTTTGGAAGCCATTCACAAGCTGTATTCTCAGCAGGTGATAGTCAAGGTACCTCTTCTACAACAAGGGAAGGGGTATTATTCCACTCTTTTTGTGGTACCGAAGCCGGATGGCTCGGTAAGGCCTATTCTAAATCTGAAGTCCTTGAACCTGTACATAAAGAAGTTCAAGTTCAAGATGGAGTCACTCAGAGCAGTGATAGCGAACCTGGAAGAAGGGGACTTTATGGTATCCTTGGACATCAAGGATGCGTATCTCCACGTTCCAATTACCCCTCACACCAGGGGTACCTCAGGTTCGTTGTACAAAACTGTCACTATCAGTTTCAGACGCTGCCGTTTGGTTTGTCCACGGCACCTCGGGTCTTTACAAAGGTAATGGCCGAGATGATGATTCTTCTTCGAAGAAAAGGCGTATTAATTATCCCATACTTGGACGATCTCCTAATAAGGGCAAGGTCCAGAGAACAGCTAGAGATGGGTTTAGCACTATCTCAAGAGGTGCTAAAGCAGCACGGATGGATTCTGAATATTCCAAAATCCCAATTAATGCCGACAACTCGTCTGCTGTTCCTGGGGATGATTCTGGACACAGTTCAGAAAAAGGTTTTTCTTCCCGAAGAAAAAGCCAAGGAGTTATCTGACCTGGTCAGGAACCTCCTAAAACCAGGAAAGGTGTCTGTACATCAATGCACAAGAGTCCTGGGAAAAAATGGTAGCTTCTTACGAAGCAATCCCTTTCGGCAGATTCCATGCAAAGGGATCTGTTGGACAAATGGTCAGGGTCGCATCTTCAGATGCACCTGCGGATAACCCTGTCGCCGAGGACAAGGGTATCCCTTCTGTGGTGGTTGCAGGAGGCTCATCTATTGGAGGGCCGCAGATTCGGCATGCAGGATTGGATCCTGGTGACCACGGATGCCAGCCTGAGAGGCTGGGGAGCAGTCACACAGGGAAGAAATTTCCAGGGAGTGTGGTCGAGCCTGAAAAAGTCTCTTCACATAAGCATTCTGGAACTAAGAGCAATCTACAATGCTCTAAGCCAGGCGGAACCTCTGCTTCAAGGAAGACCGGTGTTGATCCAGTCGGACAACATCACGGCAGTCGCCCATGTAAACAGACAGGGCGGCACAAGAAGCAGGAGGGCAATGGCAGAAGCTGCCAGGATCCTTCGCTGGGCGGAGAATCACGTGATAGCACTGTCAGCAGTATTCATCCCGGGCGTGGACAACTGGGAAGCAGACTTCCTCAGCAGACACGACCTTCACCCGGGAGAGTGGGGACTTCATCCAGAAGTTTTCCACATGCTATTAAACCGTTGGGTAAAACCAATGGTGGACATGATGGCGTCTCGCCTCAACAAAACACTGGACAGGTATTGCGCCAGGTCAAGAGATCCGCAGGCAATAGCTGTGGACGCGCTGGTAACACCTTGGGTGTACCAGTCGGTATATGTGTTTCCTCCTCTGCCTCTCATACCAAAGGTATTGAGGATTATACGGCAAAGAGGAGTAAGACTAGTGGCTCCGGATTGGCCAAGAAGGACTTGGTACCCGGAACTTCAAGAGATGGTCACGGACGATCCGTGGCCTCTACTTCTGAGAAGGGACCTGCTTCAGCAGGGTCCTTGTCTTTTTCAAGACTTACCGCGGCTGCGTTTGACGGCATGGCGTTTGAATGCCAGATCCTAAAAGGAAAAGGCATTCCAGAAGAAGTCATTCCTACCTTGATAAAGGCAAGGTAGGAAGTCACCGCGAAGCTTTATCGCCGTATTGGGCGAAAATATGTTGCGTGGTGCGAGCAGCGGAGTGCTCCGATGGAGGAATTTCAACTGGGTCGTTTTCCTACATTTCCTGCAATCAGGATTGTCTTTGGGTCTCAAATTGGGATCTATTAAGGTTCAAATTTCGGCCCTATCAATATTCTTCCAAAAAGAATTGGCCTCGGTCCCTGAGGTCCAGATTTTTATCAAAGGAGTACTGCATATACAGCCTCCTGTGGTGCCTAAGGTGGCACCGTGGGATCTAAATGTAGTTTTAGATTTCCTCAAATCCAATTGGTTTGAACCACTAAAGAATGTGGATTTGAAATATCTCACATGGAAAGTGACTATGTTACTGGCCCTGGCTTCGGCCGGGAGAGTATCTGAACTGGCGGCTTTGTTTTATAAAAGCACTTATTTAATTTTCCATTCGACATAGGGCAGAGCTGCGGACGCGTCCGCATTTTCTCCCTAAGGTGGTATCAGCGTTTCACCTGAACCAGCCTATTGTAGTGCCTGCGGCTACAGACGACTTGAAGGACTCCAAGTTGTTGGACGTTGTCAGAGCCTTAAAAATATACATTTAAAGGACGGCTGGAGTCAGAAAATCTGACTAGCTGTTTATACTGTATGCACCCAACAAGTTGGGTGCACCTGCTTCTAAGCAGTCGATTGCTCGTTGGATTTGTAACAAAAAATTCAACTTGTACATTCTGTGGCAGGCCTGCCACAGCCTAAATCTGTTAAGGCCCATTCCGCAAGGAAGGTGGGCTCATCTTGGGCGGCTGCCCGAGGGGTCTCGGCATTACAACTCTGCCGAGCAGCTACGTGGTCAGGGGAGAACACGTTTGTAAATTTTTGCAAATTTGATACCCTGGCAAAGGAGGACCTGGAGTTCTCTCATTCGGTGCTGCAGAGTCATCCGCACTCTCCCGCCCGTTTGGGAGCTTTGGTATAATCCCCATGGTCCTTTCAGGAACCCCAGCATCCACTTAGGACGATAGAGAAAATAAGAATTTACTTACCGATAATTCTATTTCTCGGAGTCCGTAGTGGATGCTGGGCGCCCATCCCAAGTGCGGATTATCTGCAATACTTGTACATAGTTATTGTTAACTAATTCGGGTTATTGTTTAGGAAGCCATCTTTCAGAGGCTCCTCTGTTATCATACTGTTAACTGGGTTTAGATCACAAGTTGTACGGTGTGATTGGTGTGGCTGGTATGAGTCTTACCCGGGATTCAAAATCCTCCCTTATTGTGTACGCTCGTCCGGGCACAGTACCTAACTGGAGTCTGGAGGAGGGTCATAGGG
This sequence comes from Pseudophryne corroboree, assembly GCF_028390025.1. Lineage (NCBI taxonomy): Eukaryota > Metazoa > Chordata > Amphibia > Anura > Myobatrachidae > Pseudophryne > Pseudophryne corroboree. The sequence continues at coordinate 3,527,388 of NC_086447.1, read as the reverse complement.
GGAGGAGCCAGTACACACCACCTGACCTGTAAAAGCTTTACTTTTGTGCCCTGTCTCCTGCGGAGCCGCTATTCCCCATGGTCCTTTCAGGAACCCCAGCATCCACTACGGACTCCGAGAAATAGAATTATCGGTAAGTAAATTCTTATTATATTATAGAAATAGAGGAAAAATGGCGCCCGGGAATTAAAAGTACCCTTATATATAGACTGTTCCTTAACAGGTTTCACGATCAATATTTATAAAGGTTTTTCTTACAAATATATAACGGACTGTTTTTCATAAAAAAATTTCATTAAACAAACTATACAGAAACATAATCTGTGTCCATCATTATTACGTAGACATTAAGATGTAATTTCTCATACAACGATCCGTCAATAGGATATAAAGGAATGAAGGCAACTTTATGTTCTGTCCTTAATCCTCCTCATAAATGTTCTTGTTGATGTTATCTTAATGTCTATGTAATAATGATGGACACAGATTATGTTTCTGTATAGTTGTTTTCATAAACATTTTTTATGAAAAACAGATAGTTATATATTTGTAAGAAAAACCTTTATAAATATTGATCGTGAAACCTGTTAAGGAACAGTCTATATATAAGGGTACTTTTAATTCCTGGGCGCCATTTTTCCTCTATTTCTATATCCTATTCTCTAGGTTCAGTTCCTCCTAACAGGGAACTTAGAGGAACCAGGCAGCCCTTCTTCAAGATAACTTAATCTAATTGCTTATCTTGAAACCAAATAGCGCAGGAGGAGAGTTTTTGGTTTGATAGATAATATATATATATATATATATATATATATATATATATATATATATATATATAGTCCCGGAGATGCGGCACTCTGGTTCACTTTAGCAAGCAAGAGGCGGGCGTGGACTCCCAAATATGAATCAACGTTTCAATATTTATTTATATTGTCATCAGGATACAGCTAAAACAAACATAGACATACCTTTATACAAGCCCATCACCACGTGAATGCCGGCGTCGGGAGCGGGACCGCTCACCCGCCCCTTTGCCGCGCTGAAAACGGACATCATAGACCTGCGTCTAGTGAGTCCCGATGTAGTCACCATGGCAACAAGAACAAGCCTAGAGACACAGGGCGCACTATAAGTACAACCATAATATCGTTATTCAAAACATATATCAAGCATTAATAACCTGAATGGCCCATAAAGAACTAACTGATGAAAAGTAAAAGGCTACCATACCAATATACGAACGTAATGCTGCGTAGGCTACGTTTTCATTAAGCCCCTTAGGGGCAATTACATTAAGGCGATGGATCCATTGTGCTTCGCAGCGTAATAGTTGTAAAGATCTGTTACCCCCTCTGATGTTAATGGGGACCGTATCAATCATACGGTAACGAAGACTAGTAAGTGGGTGTTTAAAAATGTTTGCCCATGCGGTCTGTCATATATCGGCAAGACTGAGAGCAAATTCAAGGAGCGCATGGGCAATCATAGGGCAGCTATACGGGCAGCTATTACATCAGGCATGAGTGATCAACCCGTAGCCCGCCACTTTGCACTTTTTAAACACCCACTTACTAGTCTTCGTTACTGTATGATTGATACGGTCCCCATTAACATCAGAGGGGGTAACAGATCTTTACAACTATTACGCTGCGAAGCACAATGGATCCATCGCCTTAATGTAATTGCCCCTAAGGGGCGTAATGAAAACGTAGCCTACGCAGCATTACGTTCGTATATTGGTATGGTAGCCTTTTACTTTTCATTAGTTAGTTCTTTATGGGCCATTCATGTTATTAATGCTTGATATATGTTTTGAATAACGATATTATGGTTGTACTTATAGTGCGCCCTGTGTCTCTAGGCTTGTTCTTGTTGCCATGGTGACTACATCGGGACTCACTAGACGCAGGTCTATGACGTCCGTTTTCAGCGCGGCAAAGGGGCGGGTGAGCGGTCCCGCTCCCGACGCCGGCATTCACGTGGTGATGGGCTTGTATAAAGGTATGTCTATGTTTGTTTTAGTTGTATCCTGATGACAATATAAAATAAATATTGAAACGTTGATTCATATTTGGGAGTCCACGCCCGCCTCTTGCTTGCTAAAGTGAACCAGAGTGCCGCATCTCCGGGACTGTGTTTGTATCTACATGAAGGCACCGGTGCAGGTGATATAATTTGTTGAAGGGAGTGCCAGACCGACAGGAGTTTTTTATATATATTTTTTTTTTTTATTCAAAAGTCGCAGTACAACCTGTTGTTTCACTACCTGTGCAGGAAATGGGGAAAACTGACTACTCCAGTAAGGTATGAGTGAGGTGGGCTATCTTTCAGGGTATGTACCGAACATGGGCGCCATCTTGTAATCGTCCATCTTGAATCTAAGTCAGATTTCTAAAATGGAAAGGGGGTCGTGTAACCGGTCACACAACATCAGAATTTGCTGAGAAGTTTATTGCTGCAAACAGATGTGAAATAGCAGCTATGGCTCAGAAGTTAAAGCACGTTTTTTGTTGCAGGTAAGTGAAGATGGCTTTGATAAAAGAGGAGAGAATTGGTCATTTTGATGTCTGGAGAAGGAAGTTTCCGTGTCATAGCTGCAGATTCTAACAGCCTTGGAAGGTACCATCCAGTGTGGATTCTGGTTGTGACGGGTAACTTCACCACTGACAAACGTTTCCTCATCACTGAACAAGATGCCTTGTGCAAAAGATGGCTCCTATTGATGTATGCAGCACGTGGGCCTTAGAGTAACGTCTGTCTGGGTCATCCTCCGGTAGGTACTGGAGCAGCTGGATCATGAATGGATGCCATCGATGGGCATGAAGGATTCGTACGATCGATGACTGGCTGATTCCTCATTCTGCTGACAAACGTCGTGTGCTGCGTTGTGGGCTCTTCACGAAGGATGACAAAACCATTGTTGAGGTTGTCTCGTCAGTAGCACTTTTTGGACGACCACTCTGTGACTTGTCAGCCACAGTCCCAGTTTCTCGGAAATTGGAAATTAGGCACCTGACAGTGTTATGTGAAATTGGCGGTCTCTCTGGGTGCCGGTTGTTAAAATCTGCAGCTATGACACAGAAACTTCCTTCTCCAGACATCACAATGACCTCATTTCTCTTCTCTTTTATCAAAGCCATCTTCAGTTACCTGCAACAAAAAAAGTGTTCGGTACATACCCTAAAAGATAGCCCAACTCGCACATTTCCTGCACCGTTTTTGAGGAGCTTCAGTGCTGTTGCTGTATAGAACCGTGCGGTCAGCAGCAGCCTGGAACAGCAATGTAGTTTTGGAAAATGGCTGAAACCACATGCAGGGGCTGTCCCGAGTCAGACGGGAAGTGCAGGGGCTGTCCCCAGTCAGGATGGGAAGTGCTGGGGCTGTCCCCAGTCAGGATGGGAAGTGCTGGGGCTGTCCCCAGTCAGGATGGGAAGTGCTGGGGCTGTCCCCAGTCAGGATGGGAAGTGCTGGGGCTGTCCCCAGTCAGGATGGGAAGTGCTGGGGCTGTCCCCAGTCAGGATGGGAAGTGCTGGGGCTGTCCCCAGTCAGGATGGGAAGTGCTGGGGCTGTCCCCAGTCAGGATGGGAAGTGCTGGGGCTGTCCCCAGTCAGGATGGGAAGTGCTGGGGCTGTCCCCAGTCAGGATGGGAAGTGCTGGGGCTGTCCCCAGTCAGGATGGGAAGTGCTGGGGCTGTCCCCAGTCAGGATGGGAAGTGCTGGGGCTGTCCCCAGTCAGGATGGGAAGTGCTGGGGCTGTCCCCAGTCAGGATGGGAAGTGCTGGGACTGTCCCCAGTCAGGATGGGAAGTGCTGGGGCTGTCCCCAGTCAGGATGGGAAGTGCTGGGGCTGTCCCCAGTCAGACGGGAAGTGCTGGGGCTGTCCAGAGTCATGCGGGAAGCGCTGGGGCTGTCCAGAGTCACGCGGGAAGTGCTGGGGCTGTCCAGATTCACGCGGGAAGTGCTGGGGCTGTCCAGAGTCAGGCGGGAAGTGCTGGGGCTGTCCAGAGTCAGGCAGGAAGTGCTGTGGCTGTCCAGAGTCAGGCGGGAAGTGCTGTGGCTGTCCAGAGTCAGGCGGGAAGTGCTGGAGCTGTCCAGAGTCAGGCGGGAAGTGCTGGGGCTGACCAGAGTCAGGCGGGAAGTGCTGGGGCTGTCCCCAGTCAGACGGGAAGTGCAGAGGCTGTCCAGAGTCAGACGGGAAGTGCTGGGGCTGTCCAGAGTCAGACAGGGAGTGCTGGGGCTGTCCAGAGTCAGACGGGAAGTGCTGGGGCTGTCCAGAGTCAGACGGGAAGTGCTGGGGCTGTCCAGAATCAGACGGGAAGCGCTGGGGCTGTCCAGAGTCAGACGGGAAGCGCTGGGAAGCCTGGGAGTTGAAGTCCCCATTGAGCTAAGCTCCGCCCCTCTGCTGTTCAGTGTATGGCGCCCTATTAAAAAATATGCTAGCGAAGCTGTAATTAGTTTGCGCTGCAGTTACCCTGTTGTGAGGGGTCTCCCCTTAGGCTATATTGCGCACTGCGGGCTGCTACGCTGACCCTAATCACCGCCCTATTCTTCTCCCGGACACCCTGCTAGTCAGGGAGCCGGGTAATACTCACAGGCTTCCACGCAGGTCAGTGCTGGTGGGCTGGCAGGGACCAAAAATGCAAGCCGCAAGTAGCCGCATTTGGAAAACCCCAGAGACCAGTGTCTCTGCAGCCGGAGACACAGGCATTAGCCCCGAGAGGCAGCAACTGCTCCCCCTTGGCAGCTCCAATGTCGCAGGCAGACCGGGGCAGTGCTGTCTGTCTGTCCTCAACGCTTCTCTCGCAGATAAAATGTCTTTAAATTAAAAAACTGCTGGAGGAAGCCAGAAGTGACCGGCTCCCTCAGGCGCTATTTCTAAAGCGGCTCTGGAGGGGGGGGGGGGGGGGGGGGGGGGGGCATAGAGGGGGAGGGATAATCTAAAGTGCAGGCCTTACTTATCCATCCGTCTATATCCCACTGTCATAAGCCTCCAGTGCCCTCTAGTGGATGGAGGAGAAACCATTGCCAACACGACATACATCACACGCAATGGCAAGGATAGGCTCGGACCATGGGCCTATCCTGAGTGGTGGTCTTGCTACTCAGTGGCATACCAATAGCCCCCGAAGACCCCCTGGCTTGGAGGCGCAGGGTGGCTTGTGGCCGCAGGGGGTCTGCGGGGGCTACTGCTATACCACTGCCTGGAGATACTTGTCTGCGGTGCCGTTCTGCCTGCCCCCGTTGAAAATGTCCCTCCCAAAATGGCTACTGTCTTAGAGGAGAGTCACTAAGGATGCTAGAGGAGGCAGCAGCTATTTTGGGAGTGACATTTAAATGAAGAAATGCGCAACAGGACCGCAGACATGCGGCTTTGGCCGGAGGCGGGACCCCCTGACAATGAACAGAAGTCCTGACATTTACAATGGGGGTAGGTGCAATGGAACCACAGACCCGCGGCGGCTGGGGAATCACTTGACAACGAGCAGGAACCAGGGCAGGGCACCTGAAAATTTTTGGGCAGGCGACGCCTAATTTATATTGAATGCAATAAAAGGCCTATTGCAAGTGCCGTGGCAAAACACGGTCCAGCATCTTCTGTAACCTCACATGCACCATCTTCTCAGTCTAGGTGGGTCACCTTTAAAACATACAAATCAGTGCACAAAAAGAACACTAAGACTGAAGAGCAAACTGTGTGTTCACAAGCTTCACAGATCCCTGAGGAGAGCCGAAGTGACATTTCTGATTCCGACACTAATCGTAGAGAAGACTCCTTTCACCATTTCTGAACCCTCTGCAAATGTGGGGATGAGCAGTAGTAAAAGTAATGGTTTAGAGCAGGCATTCCCGACCTCAGCCCTCAAGGCACACTAGCCCGTCCAGGTGTTAGTGATATCCAGTCTTCAGCACAAATGGTTAAATCAAAATAACTGAGGTACTAATTAAATCACCTGTGCTTAAGCCTGGATATCACTAAAACCAGTACTGTTAGTATGCCTTAAGGACCGAGGTTGGGAATGCCTGGTTTAGAGTCAGAAATGGAAACGGAGGATGCTACTGTGGAAGTGCAACAGGATAGGGGGATATATGTGTATCTAATGCTAATGGAGGATGTTGATAATGAATATGTTGGACAAGAAGTTGATCAAATTCAGGAGGAGGATATTATTGTGTCAAAGTAAGTCAGCCACCAGTGGCAGCGGTTTTTGCCAGTGATCGGAAGGACATTGCCTGCTCACAAGACCAAAAAAAAAAAAAAAAATCACTTCTTTTGTGTAGAACCAATTTTACCCAAATCCTGGCAACATCTGTGAAGGCATATGTACCTTATCTGAGGCCAAAGTTGGTAGAGTTAGAGACGTTAACCATCTAGGCACCTCCTCCCTGTTACATCATTTGCAGAGAGTACATCGCAGAAGCTGCAAAAATGGTAGTCCCTGTCGCTGAAGTGCTTAGTTTGTTAAACTGTGCATGTCCTTTTTAATATAAAACAATGTGGGAGGGCTCATGGACAATTCCATTGTGCACCACTTTTCTTTTCATTATGGGCTGTATTTTTTTAAGCATTGTTTAGTGTTCACTCTAGGAGTGAAAAGGGGCAGGGCGCCGGACTCCGGGGCACATGTGCGCGCGCCCGAAACGGGGGCGTGACCACGCAAATTAGGGGGCGTGGCCACGCATACATCATTTTAGGGGGCGGTGCGGCCCACAAACGCTACTATAGAGAGCGTCTGTGGCCGGCGACGTCACTGTTGGGGGCGTGCCCAGCACCTCCGTCTGTGCTGGGCTTCCCCCAGCCCTCTCCCAATGCGTGAATGGATGCCGCGCGCATGCGCACGGCATCTATACACCCCGGGAGGGCAGGAAGCGGACGGCTGTTCTAGCAGGGCGCCGCAAAAGGGGCAGGGCGCGGCGCCCTGCTAAAACAGCCTAGAGTGAACACTAATTGTTGATGGTCTTCTGTCTCTCGCATGGCCATTTGAATCTCTTGTATTGTCCTGACTCCTCAGGCCTGTGATTTACTGCATGGATCAGTTTGTAATTGCATTCGAATTCAGAAATCAAATCTCATGTTATGATGCTCGCTTTTTAATAATTTGTTCTACATTTTTTTATTTAATCAAATCAACACTTTACATGCCTTCCACTACATACTCCACCTTTATATCCATGTATTGCCCTTGGGCCTTTGATCTAGTTCTTGATTACTGAAGACACTCTATGGATGAGTGTAGTTTGTTCAACTGCCATCCTGTCTACCACTGCTGTGCCACTATGTTTTATAGATGTACTATATACTTTTAACCAGCCATATGTTTGTGTAGCCATTCTGTCGCTTGGTTTAGCCGGCCAGCTCGCTGCAGTCTTTGGCCAATATTGGTGAAATATATCGGGAGCTGTAAAGTGGTCAAAACTGACTGGAAATTAATGTTCCTAATGTTAGAACTGTAGGAAGAAAAATACTTCCAAATTACATGAACGTATGCACAACGTATCTCCTCCAAGGACAACTCGGTGGCTCTGCTACGTCTTATATGCCCACCAGTCCCACATACCCAGGGCAACATTCCCCCACTTACCTCGGGCAGGATGTAGGAAATGGCCGAGATCAATATGTAAGTGCAGTGAATGCCGCAGTTGGCCAGTCTCCTCAGGGTGTCTCTGCCGTCAAGCCGTGGCCGGCTGTCAACCACGATGACCCGGAACCTCTTCCCGCTGTTGTGCGCCTCGCAGAGCGTGAAGGTCACCAGCGACGAGCTGACACAGTAAAACACACGTTAGTCTCACCTGCACAAGGTGAGGGGGATAAAGCGCACACGTCGTGGGTTCACATAGAAACATCATCTCAGCAGCCAATAGGATGATCGCACCAGGGCTGGGCGCCAATCAATCGCGTACTTACCAGCCGTACACCAAGATGACGTCATCCTCGCTGATCTTCTCTGCGGCGGACTTGGAAATGGCCTCAGCCGCCAGCTGGATCTTCTCCCGGATGTAGTTATCGATGCACTGATACAGCTCCTGCTTTGCCTGAAGAGAAACATGCAGAGGACAAAGTGATCAAGGAGATCACCAGGAACTAGATCAGCCGGGGATCGCTCAATGGGTGAGGCACCGTGTCAGCCTGTAACAGGCGTAGACCAGATCCATCACTGGCACTACCACTGGCTCCCAGTACAAGGAGCCGCAATATCCAGGGTGACGGGGCGCCGGCACTCACCTCCTCCTCTCCTTGTGCCCGGCTCAGTGTGGAGATCTCTTTCTTTATGTATTTTATAGCATTTCCCATACTGGCTGACAGAGGGCGGCACTGATTCAGGAAGCTGCATTACAAGGAAAGAGAAGCCCATCAGGTCACATGCCTCCCCTTACTAATAAACCGACTTCTTCCCTTCCCCACCTCCTCCCGCACAGCCAACCGGCCCCGGCCGCCCCTCCTCCCGCGCAGCCAACCGGCACTGGCCGTCCCTTCTTCCACGCAGCCAACCGACCTGGCATCTCCTCCCCCCACGCAGCCAAACACCCTCCTCCCTCCCACGCAGCCAAACGGCCCCGGCCGCCCCTCCTCCCGCGCAGCCAACTGGCACCAGCATCTCCTCACCCCACGCAGCCAAATACCTCCCACGCAGCCAAACGGCCCCGACCGCCCCTCCTCCCTCCCAGCCAAACAGCCCCCCCCCACACCCCCCCTCCCAGCCAATCGACACCGGCCTCCCCCCCTCGCTCCCGTGCAGCAAACCGTCCCCGGCCGCCCCCCTCCCTCCCTGCCTGCCTGCCGGCCGGCCGCCCACCCTCCCTCCCGCGCAGCCAACCGGCCCCGGTCGCGCTCCCTCTCGAACAGGTAACTGGCCCCAGCTGCCCCTCTTCCAGCACAAGCAACTCCATCCACCCTCCTATCTGACAAGCAACTCCTCCCCACAGGCTGCTTATAGCAGACATAAGAACAATGACCCCTCACCTGATGGAAGGCTTCAATTTGTTGACCAGGTCACGTGACAGCTCCTCATTGGGTGGAGTGTTGTAGTCTCTAATAACCTATTATATGTAGGAAAAGATGGCAATATGAATCAGCAGACGAGGATGGAGGCTGTGCTGGGTGTAAGAGGATGAGGAGGGAATGACGGCGGGGGCTGTGCTGGGTGTAAGAGGATGAGGAGGGAATGATGGCAGGGGCTGTGCTGGGTGTAAGAGGATGAGGAGGGAATGACGGCGGGGGCTGTGCTGGGTGTAAGAGGATGAGGAGGGAATGATGGCGGGGGCTGTGCTGTGTGTAAGAGGATGAGGAGGGAATGATGGCGGGGGCTGTGCTGGGTGTAAGAGGATGAGGAGGGAATGATAGCGGGTGCTGGGTGTAAGAGGATGAGGAGGGAATGATGGCGGGGGCTGGGTGTAAGAGGATGAGGAGGGAATGATGGCGGGGGCTGTGCTGGGTGTAAGAGGATGAGGAGGGAATGATGGCGGGGGCTGGGTGTAAGAGGATGAGGAGGGAATGATGGCGGGGGCTGTGCTGGGTGTAAGAGGATGAGGAGGGAATGATGGCGGGGGCTGTGCTGGGTGTAAGAGGATGAGGAGGGAATGATGGCGGGGGCTGTGCTGGGTGTAAAAGGATGAGGAGGGAATGATGGCGGGGGCTGTGCTGTGTGTGTAAGAGGATGAGGAGGGAATGATGGTGGGGACTGTGTGTAAGAGGATGAGGAGGGAATGATGGCGGGGGCTGTGCTGGGTGTAAGAGGATGAGGAGGGAATGACGGCGGGGGCTGTGCTGGGTGTAAGAGGATGAGGAGGGAATGATGGCGGGGGCTGTGCTGGGTGTAAGAGGATGAGGAGGGAATGATGGCGGGGGCTGTGCTGGGTGTAAGAGGATGAGGAGGGAATGATGGCAGGGGCTGGGTATAAGAGGTTGAGGAGGGAATGATGGCGGGGGCTGTGCTGGGTGTAAGAGGATGAGGAGGGAATGACGGCGGGGGCTGTGCTGGGTGTAAGAGGATGAGGAGGGAATGATGGCGGGGGCTGTGCTGGGTGTAAGAGGATGAGGAGGGAATGATGGCGGGGGCTGTGCTGGGTGTAAGAGGATGAGGAGGGAATGATGGCGGGGGCTGGGTATAAGAGGTTGAGGAGGGAATGATGGCGGGGGCTGTGCTGGGTGTAAGAGGATGAGGAGGGAATGACGGCGGGGGCTGTGCTGGGTGTAAGAGGATGAGGAGGGAATGATGGCGGGGGCTGTGCTGGGTGTAAAAGGATGAGGAGGGAATAATGGCGGGGGCTGTGCTGGGTGTAAGAGGATGAGGAGGGAATGATGGCGGGGGCTGTGCTGGGTGTAAGAGGATGAGGAGGGAATGATGGCGGGGGCTGTGCTGGGTGTAAGAGGATGAGGAGGGAATGATGGCGGGGGCTGTGCTGGGTGTAAGAGGATGAGGAGGGAATGATGGCGGGGGCTGTGCTGCGTGTAAGAGGAGGAGGAGGGAATGATGGCGGGGGCTGTGCTGGGTGTAAGAGGATGAGGAGGGAATGATGGCGGGGGCTGTGCTGGGTGTAAGAGGATGAGGAGGGAATGATGGCGGGGGCTGTGCTGGGTGTAAGAGGATGAGGAGGGAATGATGGCGGGGGCTGTGCTGGGTGTAAGAGGATGAGGAGGGGATGATGGCGGGGACTGTGCTGCGTGTAAGAGGATGAGGAGGGGATGATGGCGGAGGCTGTGCTGCGTGTAAGAGGAGGAGGAGGGAATGATGGCGGGGACTGTGCTGCGTGTAAGAGGAGGAGGAGGGAATGATGGCGGGGACTGTGCTGCGTGTAAGAGGATGAGGAGGGAATGATGGCGGGGGCTGTGCTGGATGTAAGAGGATGAGGAGGGAATGATGGCGGGGGCTGGGTGTAAGAGGATGAGGAGGGAATGATGGCGGGGGCTGTGCTGTGTGTAAGAGGATGAGGAGGGAATGATTGCGGGGGCTGTGCTGTGTGTAAGAGGATGAGGAGGGAATGATGGCGGGGGCTGTGCTGGGTGTAAGAGGATGAGGAGGGAATGATGGCGGGGGCTGGGTGTAAGAGGATGAGGAGGGAATGATGGCGGGGGCTGTGCAGGGTGTAAGAGGATGAGGAGGGAATGATGGCAGGGGCTGTGCTGGGTGTAAGAGGATGAGGAGGGAATGATGGCGGGGGCTGTGCTGCGTGTAAGAGTATGAGGAAAGAATGATGGCGGGGGCTGTGCTGTGTGTAAGAGGATGAGGAGGGAATGATGGCGGGGGCTGTGTGTAAGAGGATGAGCAGGGAATGATGGCGGGGGCTGTGCTGGGTGTAAGAGGATGAGGAGGGAATGACGGCGGGGGCTGTGCTGGGTGTAAGAGGATGAGGAGGGAATGATGGCGGGGGCTGTGCTGGGTGTAAGAGGATGAGGAGGGAATGATGGCGGGGGCTGTGCTGCGTGTAAGAGTATGAGGAAAGAATGATGGCGGGGGCTGTGCTGTGTGTAAGAGGATGAGGAGGGAATGATGGCGGGGGCTGTGTGTAAGAGGATGAGCAGGGAATGATGGCGGGGGCTGTGCTGGGTGTAAGAGGATGAGGAGGGGATGACGGCGGGGGCTGTGCTGGGTGTAAGAGGATGAGGAGGGAATGATGGCGGGGGCTGTGCTGGGTGTAAGAGGATGAGGAGGGAATGATGGCGGGGGCTGTGCTGGGTGTAAGAGGATGAGGAGGGAATGATGGCGGGGGCTGTGCTGGGTGTAAGAGGATGAGGAGGGAATGATGGCGGGGGCTGTGCTGGGTGTAAAAGGATGAGGAGGGAATGATGGCGGGGCTGTGCTGTGTGTGTAAGAGGATGAGGAGGGAATGATGGTGGGGGCTGTGTGTAAGAGGATGAGGAGGGAATGATGGCGGGGGCTGTGCTGGGTGTAAGAGGATGAGGAGGGAATGACGGCGGGGGCTGTGCTGCGTGTAAGAGGATGAGGAGGGAATGATGGCGGGGGCTGTGCTGGGTGTAAGAGGATGAGGAGGGAATGATGGCGGGGGCTGTGCTGGGTGTAGGAGGATGAGGAGGGAATAATGGCGGGGGCTGTGCTGGGTGTAAGAGGATGAGGAGGGAATGATGGCGGGGGCTGTGCTGGGTGTAAGAGGATGAGGAGGGAATGATGGCGGGGGCTGTGCTGGGTGTAAGAGGATGAGGAGGGAATGATGGCGGGGGCTGGGTATAAGAGGTTGAGGAGGGAATGATGGCGGGGGCTGTGTGTAAGAGGATGAGGAGGGAATGATGGCGGGGGCTGTGCTGGGTGTAAGAGGATGAGGAGGGAATGATGGCGGGGGCTGTGCTGGGTGTAAGAGGATGAGGAGGGAATGATGGCGGGGGCTGTGCTGGGTGTAAGAGGATGAGGAGGGAATGATGGCGGGGGCTGTGCTGGGTGTAAGAGGATGAGGAGGGAATGATGGCGGGGGCTGGATGTAAGAGGATGAGGAGGGAATGATGGCGGGGGCTGTGCTGGGTGTAAGAGGATGAGGAGGGAATGATGGCGGGGACTGTGCTGGGTGTAAGAGGATGAGGAGGGAATGATGGCGGGGGCTGTGCTGCGTGTAAGAGGAGGAGGAGGGAATGATGCCTGTGCTGGGTGTAAGAGGATGAGGAGGGAATGATGGAGGGAATGATGGCGGGGGCTGTGCTGGGTGTAAGAGGAGGAGGAGGAGGGAATGATGGCGGGGGCTGTGCTGCGTGTAAGAGGATGAGGAGGGAATGATGGCGGGGGCTGTGCTGGGTGTAAGAGGATGAGGAGGGAATGATGGCGGGGACTGTGCTGGGTGTAAGAGGATGAGGAGGGAATGATGGCGGGGGCTGTGCTGCGTGTAAGAGGAGGAGGAGGGAATGATGGCTGTGCTGGGTGTAAGAGGATGAGGAGGGAATGATGGAGGGAATGATGGCGGGGGCTGTGCTGGGTGTAAGAGGAGGAGGAGGGAATGATGGCGGGGGCTGTGCTGCGTGTAAGAGGATGAGGAGGGAATGATGGAGGGAATGATGGCGGGGGCTGTGCTGGGTGTAAGAGGAGGAGGAGGGAATGATGGCGGGGGCTGTGCTGGGTGTAAGAGGACGAGGAGGGAATGATGGCGGGGGCTGTGCTGCGTGTAAGAGGATGAGGAGGGAATGATGGAGGGGGCTGTGCTGGGTGTAAGAGGATGAGGAGGGAATGAAGGCGGGGGCTGGGTATAAGAGGTTGAGGAGGGAATGATGGCGGGGGCTGTGTGTAAGAGGATGAGGAGGGAAAGATGGCGGGGGCTGTGCTGGGTGTAAGAGGATGAGGAGGGAATGATGGCGGGGGCTGTGCTGGGTGTAAGAGGATGAGGAGGGAATTATGGCGGGGGCTGTGCTGGGTGTAAGAGGATGAGGAGGGAATGATGGCGGGGGCTGTGCTGGGTGTAAGAGGATGAGGAGGGAATGATGGCGGGGGCTGGATGTAAGAGGATGAGGAGGGAATGATGGCGGGGGCTGTGCTGGGTGTAAGAGGATGAGGAGGGAATGATGGCGGGGACTGTGCTGGGTGTAAGAGGATGAGGAGGGAATGATGGCGGGGGCTGTGCTGCGTGTAAGAGGAGGAGGAGGGAATGATGCCTGTGCTGGGTGTAAGAGGATGAGGAGGGAATGATGGAGGGAATGATGGCGGGGGCTGTGCTGGGTGTAAGAGGAGGAGGAGGAGGGAATGATGGCGGGGGCTGTGCTGCGTGTAAGAGGATGAGGAGGGAATGATGGCGGGGGCTGTGCTGGGTGTAAGAGGAGGAGGAGGGAATGATGGCGGGGGCTGTGCTGGGTGTAAGAGGACGAGGAGGGAATGATGGCGGGGGCTGTGCTGCGTGTAAGAGGATGAGGAGGGAATGATGGAGGGGGTTGTGCTGCGTGTAAAAGGATGAGGAGGGAATGATGGCGGGGGCTGTGCTGCGTGTAAGAGGATGAGGAGGGAATGATGGTGGGGGCTGTGTGTAAGAGGATGAGGAGGGAATGATGGCGGGGGCTGTGCTGGGTGTAAGAGGATGAGGAGGGAATGACGGCGGGGGCTGTGCTGCGTGTAAGAGGATGAGGAGGGAATGATGGCGGGGGCTGTGCTGGGTGTAGGAGGATGAGGAGGGAATAATGGCGGGGGCTGTGCTGGGTGTAAGAGGATGAGGAGGGAATGATGGCGGGGGCTGTGCTGGGTGTAAGAGGATGAGGAGGGAATGATGGCGGGGGCTGTGCTGGGTGTAAGAGGATGAGGAGGGAATGATGGCGGGGGCTGGGTATAAGAGGTTGAGGAGGGAATGATGGCGGGGGCTGTGTGTAAGAGGATGAGGAGGGAATGATGGCGGGGGCTGTGCTGGGTGTAAAAGGATGAGGAGGGAATGATGGCGGGGGCTGTGCTGGGTGTAAGAGGATGAGGAGGGAATGATGGCGGGGGCTGTGCTGGGTGTAAGAGGATGAGGAGGGAATGATGGCGGGGGCTGTGCTGGGTGTAAGAGGATGAGGAGGGAATGATGGCGGGGGCTGGATGTAAGAGGATGAGGAGGGAATGATGGCGGGGACTGTGCTGGGTGTAAGAGGATGAGGAGGGAATGATGGCGGGGGCTGTGCTGCGTGTAAGAGGAGGAGGAGGGAATGATGGCGGGGACTGTGCTGGGTGTAAGAGGATGAGGAGGGAATGATGGCGGGGGCTGTGCTGCGTGTAAGAGGAGGAGGAGGGAATGATGGCTGTGCTGGGTGTAAGAGGATGAGGAGGGAATGATGGAGGGAATGATGGCGGGGGCTGTGCTGGGTGTAAGAGGAGGAGGAGGGAATGATGGCGGGGGCTGTGCTGCGTGTAAGAGGATGAGGAGGGAATGATGGAGGGAATGATGGCGGGGGCTGTGCTGGGTGTAAGAGGAGGAGGAGGGAATGATGGCGGGGGCTGTGCTGGGTGTAAGAGGACGAGGAGGGAATGATGGCGGGGGCTGTGCTGCGTGTAAGAGGAGGAGGAGGGAATGATGGCTGTGCTGGGTGTAAGAGGATGAGGAGGGAATGATGGAGGGAATGATGGCGGGGGCTGTGCTGCGTGTAAGAGCACGAGGAGGGAATGATGGCGGGGGTTGTGCTGCGTGTAAGAGGATGAGGAGGGAATGATGGCGGGGACTGTGCTGGGTGTAAGAGGAGGAGGAGGGAATGATGGCGGGGGCTGTGCTGGGTGTAAGAGGAGGAGGAGGGAATGATGGCGGGGGCTGTGCTGGGTCTAAGAGGATGAGGAGGGAATGATGGGGGCTGTGCTGGATGTAAGAGGATGAGGAGGGAATGATGGCGGGGGCTGTGCTGGGTGCAAGAAGATGAGGAGGGAATGATGGCGGGGGCTGTGCTGCGTGTAAGAGGATGAGGAGGGGATGACGGCGGGGGCTGTGCTGGGTGTAAGAGGATGAGGAGGGAATGATGGCGGGGGCTGTGCTGGGTGTAAGAGGATGAGGAGGGAATGATGGCGGGGGCTGTGCTGGGTGTAAGAGGATGAGGAGGGAATGATGGCGGGGGCTGTGCTGGGTGTAAGAGGATGAGGAGGGAATGATGGCGGGGGCTGTGCTGGGTGTAAGAGGATGAGGAGGGAATGATGGCGGGGGCTGTGCTGGGTGTAAGAGGATGAGGAGGGAATGATGGGGGCTGTGCTGGATGTAAGAGGATGAGGAGGGAATAATGGCGGGGGCTGTGCTGGGTGTAAGAGGATGAGGAGGGAATGACGGCGGGGGCTGTGCTGCGTGTAAGAGGATGAGGAGGGAATGATGGCGGGGGCTGTGCTGGGTGTAGGAGGATGAGGAGGGTATAATGGCGGGGGCTGTGCTGGGTGTAAGAGGATGAGGAGGGAATGATGGCGGGGGCTGTGCTGGGTGTAAGAGGATGAGGAGGGAATGATGGCGGGGGCTGTGCTGGGTGTAAGAGGATGAGGAGGGAATGATGGCGGGGGCTGGGTATAAGAGGTTGAGGAGGGAATGATGGCGGGGGCTGTGTGTAAGAGGATGAGGAGGGAATGATGGCGGGGGCTGTGCTGGGTGTAAAAGGATGAGGAGGGAATGATGGCGGGGGCTGTGCTGGGTGCAAGAGGATGAGGAGGGAATGATGGCGGGGGCTGTGCTGGGTGTAAGAGAATGAGGAGGGAATGATGGCAGGGGCTGTGCTGGGTCTAAGAGGATGAGGAGGGAATGAAGGGGGCTGTGCTGGGTGTAAGAGGATGAGGAGGGAATGATGGCGGGGGCTGTGCTGGGTGTAAGAGGATGAGGAGGGAATGATGGCGGGGGCTGTGCTGGGTGTAAGGATGAGGAGGGAATGATGGCGGGGGCTGTGCTGCGTGTAAGAGGAGGAGGAGGGAATGATGGCGGGGGCTGTGCTGGGTGTAAGAGGATGAGGAGGGAATGATGGCGGGGGCTGTGCTAGGTGTAAGAGGATGAGGAGGGAATGATGGTGGGGGCTGGATGTAAGAGGATGAGGAGGGAATGATGGTGGGGGCTGTGGTGGGTGTAAGAGGATGAGGAGGGAATGATGGCGGGGGCTGTGCTGGGTGTAAGAGGATGAGGAGGGAATGATGGCGGGGGCTGTGCTGGGTGTAAGAGGATGAGGAGGGAATGATGGCGGGGGCTGTGCTGGGTGTAAGAGGATGAGGAGGGAATGATGGCGGGGGCTGTGCTGGGTGTAAGAGGATGAGGAGGGAATGATGGCGGGGGCTGTGTTGCGTGTAAGAGGATGAGGAGGGAATGATGGCAGGGGCTGTGCTGGGTGTAAGAGGATGAGCAGGGAATGATGGCGGGGGCTGGGTATAAGAGGTTGAGGAGGGAATGATGGCGGGGGCTGTGTGTAAGAGGATGAGGAGGGATTGATGGCGGGGGATGTGCTGCGTGTAAGAGGATGAGGAGGGAATGATGGCGGGGGCTGTGTTGCGTGTAAGAGGATGAGCAGGGAATGATGGCGGGGGCTGTGTTGCGTGTAAGAGGATGAGCAGGGAATGATGGCGGGGGCTGGGTATAAGAGGTTGAGGAGGGAATGATGGCGGGGGCTGTGTGTAAGAGGTTGAGGAGGGAATGATGGCTGTGCTGGGTGTAAGAGGATGAGGAGGGAATGATGGAGGGAATGATGGCGGGGGCTGTGTGTAAGAGGATGAGGAGGGAATGATGGCGGGGGCTGTGCTGGATGTAATAGGATGAGGAGGGAATGATGGCGGGGGCTGTGCTGTGTGTAAGAGGATGAGGAGGGAATGATGGCGGGGGCTGTGCTGGGTGTAAGAGGATGAGGAGGGAATGATGGCGGGGGCTGTGCTGGGTGTAAGAGGATGAGGAGGGAATGATGGCGGGGGCTGTGCTGGGTGTAAGAGGATGAGGAGGGAATGATGTCGGGGGCTTTGCTGCATGTAAGAGGATGAGGAGGGAATGATGGCGGGGGCTGGATGTAAGAGGATGAGGAGGGAATGATGGCGGGGGCTGTGCTGGGTGTAAGAGGATGAGGAGGGAATGATGGCGGGGACTGTGCTGGGTGTAAGAGGATGAGGAGGGAATGATGGCGGGGGCTGTGTGTAAGAGCAGGAGGAGGGAATGATGGCGGGGGCTGTGCTGGGTGTAAGAGGAGGAGTAGGGAATGATGGCGGGGGCTGTGCTGGGTGTAAGAGGATGAGGAGGGAATGATGGCGGGGGCTGTGTGTAAGAGCAGGAGGAGGGAATGATGGCGGGGGCTGTGCTGGGTGTAAGAGGAGGAGTAGGGAATGATGGCGGGGGCTCTGCTGCGTGTAAGAGGATGAGGAGGGAATGATGACGGGGACTGTGCTGGGTGTAAGAGGATGAGGAGGGAATGATGGCGGGGGCTGGGTGTAAGAGGATAAGGAGGGAATGATGGCGGGGGCTGTGCTGTGTGTAAGAGGATGAGGAGGGAATGATGGCGGGGGCTGTGCTGGGTGTAAGAGGATGAGGAGGGAATGAAGGCGGGGGCTGTGCTGTGTGTAAGAGGATGAGGAGGGAATGATGGCGGGGGCTGTGCTGGGTGTAAGAGGAGGAGGAGGGAATGATGGCGGGGGCTGTGCTGGGTGTAAGAGGAGGAGGAGGGAATGATGGCGGGGGCTGTGCTGGGTGTAAGAGGATGAGGAGGGAATGATGGCGGGGGCTGTGCTGTGTGTAAGAGGATGAGGAGGGAATGATGGCGGGGGCTGTGCTGGGTGTAAGAGTATGAGGAGGGAATGATGGCGGGGGCTGTGCTGGGTGAAAGAGGATGAGGAGGGAATGATGGCGGGGGCTGTGCTGGGTGTAAGAGGATGAGGAGGGAATGATGGCGGGGGCTGTGCTGGGTGTAAGAGGATGAGGAGGGAATGATGGCGGGGGCTGTGTGTAAGAGGATGAGGAGGGAATGATGGCGGGGGCTGTGTGTAAGAGGATGAGGAGGGAATGATGGCGGGTGCTGTGTGTAAGAGGATGAGGAGGGAATGATGGCGGGGGCTGTGTGTAAGAGGATGAGGAGGGAATGATGGCGGGGGCTGTGCTGGATGTAATAGGATGAGGAGGGAATGATGGCGGGGGCAGTGCTGGGTGTAAGAGGATGAGGAGGGAATGATGTCGGGGGCTGTGCCGGGTGTAAGAGGATGAGGAGGGAATGATGGCGGGGGCTGTGCTGCGTGTAAGAGGATAAGGAGGGAATGATGGCGGGGGCTGTGCTGGGTGTAAGAGTATGAGGAGGGAATGATGGCGGGGACTGTGCTGCGTGTAAGAGGATGAGGAGGGAATGATGGCAGGGGCTGTGCTGGGTGTAAGAGGATGAGGAGGGAATGATGGCGGGGACTGTGCTGGGTGTAAGAGGATGAGGAGGGAATGATGGCGGGGCTGTGCTGGGTGTAAGAAGATGAGGAGGGAATGATGGCGGGGGCTGTGTGTAAGAGGATGAGGAGGGAATGATGGCGGGGGCTGTGCTGTGTGTAAGAGCATGAGGAGGGAATGATGGTGGGGGCTGTGCTGGGCGTAAGAGGATGAGGAGGGAATGATGGCGGGGGCAGTGCTGGGTGTAAGAGGATGAGGAGGGAATGATGGCGGGGGCTGTGCTGGGTGTAAGAGGATGAGGAGGGAATGATGGCGGGGGCTGTGCTGGGTGTAAGAGGATGAGGAGGGAATGATGGCGGGGGCTGTGCTGCGTGTAAGAGATTGAGGAGGGAATGATGGCAGGGGCTGTGCTGCGTGTAAGAGGATGAGGAGGGAATGAAGGCGGGGGCTGTGCTGCGTGTAAGAGGATGAGGAGGGAATGATGGCGGGGGATGTGCTGCGTGTATGAGTATGAGGAGGGAATGATGGCGGGGGCTGTGCTGTGTGTAAGAGGATGAGGAAGGAATGATGGCGGGGGCTGTGCTGTGTGTAAGAGGATGAGGAGGGAATGATGGCGGGGGCTGGGTGTAAGAGGAGGAGGAGGGAATGATGGCGGGGGCTGTGCTGGGTGTAAGAGGATGAGGAGGGAATGATGGCGGGGGCTGGGTGTAAGAGGATGAGGAGGGAATGATGGCGGGGGTTGTGCTGGGTGTAAGAGGATGAGGAGGGAATGATGGCGGGGGCTGTGCTGGGTGTAAGAGGATGAGGAGGGAATGATGGCGGGGGCTGGGTGTAAGAGGATGAGGAGGGAATGATGGCGGGGGCTGGGTGTAAGAGGATGAGGAGGGAATGATGGCGGGGGCTGTGCTGGGTGTAAGAGTATGAGGAGGGAATGATGGCGGGGACTGTGCTGGGTGTAAGAGGATGAGGAGGGAATGATGGCGGGGGCTGTGCTGGATGTAAGAGGATGAGGAGGGAATGATGGCGGGGGCTGTGCTGGGTGTAAGAGGATGAGGAGGGAATGATGGCGGGGGCTGTGCTGGGTGTAAGAGGATGAGGAGGGAATGATGGCGGGGGCTGTGCTGGGTGTAAGAGGATGAGGAGGGAATGATGGCGGGGGCTGTGCTGGGTGTAAGAGGATGAGGAGGGAATGATGGCGGGGGCTGTGTGTAAGAGGATGAGGAGGCAATGATGGCGGGGGCTGTGTGTAAGAGGATGAGGAGGGAATGATGGCGGGGGCTGTGCTGTGTGTAAGAGGATGAGGAGGGAATGATGGCGGGGGCTGTGCTGGGTGTAAGAGTATGAGGAGGGAATGATGGCGGGGACTGTGCTGCGTGTAAGAGGATGAGGAGGGAATGATGGCGGGGGCTGTGCTGGGTGTAAGAGGATGAGGAGGGAATGATGGCGGGGGCTGTGCTGGGTGTAAGAGGATGAGGAGGGAATGATGGCGGGGGCTCTGCTGCGTGTAAGAGGATGAGGAGGGAATGATGACGGGGACTGTGCTGGGTGTAAGAGGATGAGGAGGGAATGATGGCGGGGGCTGGGTGTAAGAGGATAAGGAGGGAATGATGGCGGGGGCTGTGCTGTGTGTAAGAGGATGAGGAGGGAATGATGGCGGGGGCTGTGCTGGGTGTAAGAGGATGAGGAGGGAATGAAGGCGGGGGCTGTGCTGTGTGTAAGAGGATGAGGAGGGAATGATGGCGGGGGCTGTGCTGGGTGTAAGAGGAGGAGGAGGGAATGATGGCGGGGGCTGTGCTGGGTGTAAGAGGAGGAGGAGGGAATGATGGCGGGGGCTGTGCTGGGTGTAAGAGGATGAGGAGGGAATGATGGCGGGGGCTGTGCTGTGTGTAAGAGGATGAGGAGGGAATGATGGCGGGGGCTGTGCTGGGTGTAAGAGGAGGAGGAGGGAATGATGGCGGGGGCTGTGCTGGGTGTAAGAGGAGGAGGAGGGAATGATGGCGGGGGCTGTGCTGGGTGTAAGAGGAGGAGGAGGGAATGATGGCGGGGGCTGTGCTGGGTGTAAGAGGATGAGGAGGGAATGATGTCGGGGGCTGTGCTGGGTCTAAGAGGATGAGGAGGGAATGATGGCGGGGGCTGGGTGTAAGAGGATGAGGAGGGAATGATGGCGGGGGCTGTGCTGTGTGTAAGAGGATGAGGAGGGAATGATGGCGGGGGCTGTGCTGCGTGTAAGAGGATGAGGAGGGAATGAAGGCGGGGGCTGTGCTGCGTGTAAGAGGATGAGGAGGGAATGATGGCGGGGGCTGGGTGTAAGAGGATGAGGAGGGAATGATGGCGGGGGCTGTGTGTAAGAGGATGAGGAGGGAATGATGGCGGGTGCTGGGTGTAAGAGGATGAGGAGGGAATGATGGCGGGGGCTGTGTGTAAGAGGATGAGGAGGGAATGATGGCGGGGGCTGTGCTGGATGTAATAGGATGAGGAGGGAATGATGGCGGGGGCAGTGCTGGGTGTAAGAGGATGAGGAGGGAATGATGTCGGGGGCTGTGCTGGGTGTAAGAGGATGAGGAGGGAATGATGGCGGGGGCTGTGCTGCGTGTAAGAGGATAAGGAGGGAATGATGGCGGGGGCTGTGCTGGGTGTAAGAGTATGAGGAGGGAATGATGGCGGGGACTGTGCTGCGTGTAAGAGGATGAGGAGGGAATGATGGCAGGGGCTGTGCTGGGTGTAAGAGGATGAGGAGGGAATGATGGCGGGGACTGTGCTGGGTGTAAGAGGATGAGGAGGGAATGATGGCGGGGCTGTGCTGGGTGTAAGAAGATGAGGAGGGAATGATGGCGGGGGCTGTGTGTAAGAGGATGAGGAGGGAATGATGGCGGGGGCTGTGCTGTGTGTAAGAGCATGAGGAGGGAATGATGGTGGGGGCTGTGCTGGGCGTAAGAGGATGAGGAGGGAATGATGGCGGGGGCTGTGCTGTGTGTAAGTGGATGAGGAGGGAATGATGGCGGGGGCTGTGCTGGGTGTAAGAGGATGAGGAGGGAATGATGGTGGGGGCTGTGCTGGGCGTAAGAGGATGAGGAGGGAATGATGGTGGGGGCTGTGCTGGGCGTAAGAGGATGAGGAGGGAATGATGGCGGGGGCTGTGCTGTGTGTAAGAGGTTGAGGAGGGAATGATGGCGGGGGCTGTGCTGGGTGTAAGAGGATGAGGAGGGAATGATGGTGGGGGCTGTGCTGGGTGTAAGAGGATGAGGAGGGAATGATGGTGGGGGCTGTGCTGGGTGTAAGAGGATGAGGAGGGAATGATGTCGGGGGCTGTGCTGGGTGTAAGAGGATGAGGAGGGAATGATGGCGGGGGCTGTGCTGGGTGTAAGAGGATGAGGAGGGAATGATGGCGGGGGCTGTGCTGTGTGTAAGAGGATGAGGAGGGAATGATGGCGGGGGCTGTGCTGTGTGTAAGAGGATGAGGAGGGAATGATGGCGGGGGCTGTGCTGGGTGTAAGAGGATGAGGAGGGGATGATGGCGGGGGCTGTGCTGGGTGTAAGAGGTTGAGGAGGGAATGATGGCGGGGGCTGTGCTGGGTGTAAGAGGATGAGGAGGGAATGATGGCGGGGGCTGTGCTGGGTGTAAGAGGATGAGGAGGGAATGAAGGCGGGGGCTGTGCTGTGTGTAAGAGGATGAGGAGGGAATGATGGCGGGGGCTGTGCTGGGTGTAAGAGGATGAGGAGGGAATGATGGCGGGGGCTGTGCTGGGTGTAAGAGGAGGAGGAGGGAATGATGGCGGGGGCTGTGCTGGGTGTAAGAGGATGAGGAGGGAATGATGGCGGAGGCTGTGCTGTGTGTAAGAGGATGAGGAGGGAATGATGGCGGGGGCTGTGCTGGGTGTAAGAGGAGGAGGAGGGAATGATGGCGGGGGCTGTGCTGGGTGTAAGAGGAGGAGGAGGGAATGATGGCGGGGGCTGTGCTGGGTGTAAGAGGAGGAGGAGGGAATGATGGCGGGGGCTGTGCTGGGTGTAAGAGGAGGAGGAGGGAATGATGGCGGGGGCTGTGCTGGGTGTAAGAGGAGGAGGAGGGAATGATGGCGGGGGCTGTGCTGGGTGTAAGAGGATGAGGAGGGAATGATGGCGGGGCTGTGCTGGGTGTAAGAGGATGAGGAGGGAATGATGGCGGGGCTGTGCTGGGTGTAAGAGGATGAGGAGGGAATGATGGCGGGGGCTGTGCTGGGTGTAAGAGGATGAGGAGGGAATGATGGCGGGGGCTGTGCTGGGTCTAAGAGGATGAGGAGGGAATGATGGCGGGGGCTGGGTGTAAGAGGATGAGGAGGGAATGATGGCGGGGGCTGTGCTGTGTGTAAGAGGATGAGGAGGGAATGATGGCGGGGCTGTGCTGGGTGTAAGAGGAGGAGGAGGGAATGATGGCGGGGGCTGTGCTGGGTGTAAGAGGATGAGGAGGGAATGATGGCGGGGGCTGTGCTGGGTGTAAGAGGATGAGGAGGGAATGATGGCGGGGGCTGTGCTGGGTGTAAGAGGATGAGGAGGGAATGATGGCGGGGGCTGGGTGTAAGGATGAGGAGGGAATGATGGCGGGGGCTGGGTGTAAGAGGATGAGGAGGGAATGATGTCGGGGGCTGTGCTGGGTCTAAGAGGATGAGGAGGGAATGATGGCGGGGGCTGGGTGTAAGAGGATGAGGAGGGAATGATGGCGGGGGCTGTGCTGGGTGTAAGAGGATGAGGAGGGAATGACAGCGGGGGCTGTGCTGGGTGTAAGAGGATGAGGAGGGAATGATGGCGGGGGCTGTGCTGTGTGTAAGAGGATGAGGAGGGAATGATGGCGGGGGCTGTGCTGGGTGTAAGAGGAGGAGGAGGGAATGATGGCGGGGGCTGTGCTGGGTGTAAGAGGAGGAGGAGGGAATGATGGCGGGGACTGTGCTGCGTGTAAGAGGATGAGGAGGGGATGATGGCGGGGGCTGTGCTGGGTGTAAGAGGATGAGGAGGGAATGATGGCGGGGGCTGTGCTGGGTGTAAGAGGATGAGGAGGGAATGACGGCGGGGGCTGTGCTGGGTGTAAGAGGATGAGGAGGGAATGATGGCGGGGGCTGTGCTGGGTGTAAGAGGATGAGGAGGGAATGATGGCGGGGGCTGTGCTGGGTGTAAGAGGATGAGGAGGGAATGATGGCGGGGGCTGTGCTGGGTGTAAGAGGATGAGGAGGGAATGATGGCGGGGGCTGTGCTGGGTGTAAGAGGATGAGGAGGGAATGATGGCGGGGGCTGTGCTGGGTGTAAAAGGATGAGGAGGGAATGATGGCGGGGGCTGTGCTGTGTGTGTAAGAGGATAAGGAGGGAATGATGGTGGGGGCTGTGTGTAAGAGGATGAGGAGGAGGGAATGATGGCGGGGGCTGTGCTGGGTGTAAGAGGATGAGGAGGGAATGATGGCGGGGACTGTGCTGGGTGTAAGAGGAGGAGGAGGGAATGATGGCGGGGGCTGTGCTGGATGTAAGAGGATGAGGAGGGAATGATGGCGGGGGCTGTGCTGGGTGTAAGAGGATGAGGAGGGAATGATGGCGGGGGCTGTGCTGGGTGTAAGAGGATGAGGAGGGAATGATGGCGGGGGCTGTGCTGGGTGTAAGAGGATGAGGAGGGAATGATGGCGGGGGCTGTGCTGGGTGTAAGAGGATGAGGAGGGAATGATGGCGGGGGCTGTGCTGGGTGTAAGAGGATGAGGAGGGAATGATGGCGGGGGTTGTGCTGGGTGTAAGAGGATGAGGAGGGAATGATGGCGGGGGCTGTGCTGGGTGTAAGAAGATGAGGAAGGAATGATGGCGGGGGCTGTGCTGTGTGTAAGAGGATGAGGAGGGAATGAAGGCGGGGGCTGTGCTGGGTGTAAGAGGATGAGGAGGGAATGATGGCGGGGGCTGTGCTGGGTGTAAGAAGATGAGGAAGGAATGATGGCGGGGGCTGTGCTGTGTGTAAGAGGATGAGGAGGGAATGATGGCGGGGGCTGTGTGTAAGAGGAGGAGGAGGAGGAGGAGGAGGAGGAGGAGGAGGGAATGATGGCGGGGGCTGTGCTGGGTGTAAGAGGATGAGGAGGGAATGATGGCGGGGACTGTGCTGGGTGTAAGAGGATGAGGAGGGAATGATGGCGGGGGCTGTGCTGGGTGTAAGAGGATGAGGAGGGAATGATGGCGGGGGCTGTGCTGGATGTAAGAGGATGAGGAGGGAATGATGGCGGGGGCTGTGCTGGATGTAAGAGGATGAGGAGGGAATGATGGCGGGGGCTGTGCTGGGTGTAAGAGGATGAGGAGGGAATGATGGCGGGGGCTGTGCTGGGTGTAAGAGGATGAGGAGGGAATGATGGCGGGGGCTGTGCTGGGTGTAAGAGGATGAGGAGGGAATGATGGCGGGGGCTGTGCTGGGTGTAAGAGGATGAGGAGGTAATGATGGCGGGGGCTGTGCTGGGTGTAAGAGGATGAGGAGGGAATGATGGCGGGGGCTGTGTGTAAGAGGATGAGGAGGGAATGATGGCGGGGGCTGTGTGTAAGAGGATGAGGAGGGAATGATGGCGGGGGCTGTGCTGGATGTAATAGGATGAGGAGGGAATGATGGCGGGGGCTGTGCTGTGTGTAAGAGGATGAGGAGGGAATGATGGCGGGGGCTGTGCTGGGTGTAAGAGTATGAGGAGGGAATGATGGCGGGGACTGTGCTGCGTGTAAGAGGATGAGGAGGGAATGATGGCAGGGGCTGTGCTGGGTGTAAGAGGATGAGGAGGGAATGATGGCGGGGACTGTGCTGGGTGTAAGAGGATGAGGAGGGAATGATGGCGGGGCTGTGCTGGGTGTAAGAAGATGAGGAGGGAATGATGGCGGGGGCTGTGCTGGGTGTAAGAGGATGAGGAGGGAATGATGGCGGGGGCTTGTGTAAGAGGATGAGGAGGGAATGATGGCGGGGGCTGTGCTGGGTGTAAGAAGATGAGGAAGGAATGATGGCGGGGGCTGTGCTGTGTGTAAGAGGATGAGGAGGGAATAATGGCGGGGGCTGTGCTGGGTGTAAGAGGATGAGGAGGGAATGATGGCGGGGGCTGTGCTGGGTGTAAGAAGATGAGGAAGGAATGATGGCGGGGGCTGTGCTGTGTGTAAGAGGATGAGGAGGGAATGATGGCGGGGGCTGTGTGTAAGAGGAGGAGGAGGAGGAGGAGGAGGGAATGATGGCGGGGGCTGTGCTGGGTGTAAGAGGATGAGGAGGGAATGATGGCGGGGGCTGTGCTGGGTGTAAGAGGATGAGGAGGGAATGATGGCGGGGACTGTGCTGGGTGTAAGAGGATGAGGAGGGAATGATGGCGGGGGCTGTGTGTAAGAGGAGGAGGAGGAGGAGGAGGAGGAGGGAATGATGGCGGGGGCTGTGCTGGGTGTAAGAGGATGAGGAGGGAATGATGGCGGGGGCTGTGCTGGGTGTAAGAGGATGAGGAGGGAATGATGGCGGGGGCTGTGCTGGGTGTAAGAGGATGAGGAGGGAATGATGGCGGGGGCTGTGCTGGGTGTAAGAGGATGAGGAGGGAATGATGGCGGGGGCTGTGCTGGGTGTAAGAGGATGAGGAGGGAATGATGGCGGGGGCTGTGTGTAAGAGGATGAGGAGGGAATGATGGCGGGGGCTGTGTGTAAGAGGATGAGGAGGGAATGATGGCGGGTGCTGTGTGTAAGAGGATGAGGAGGGAATGATGGCGGGGGCTGTGCTGGATGTAATAGGATGAGGAGGGAATGATGGCGGGGGCTGTGCTGTGTGTAAGAGGATGAGGAGGGAATGATGGCGGGGGCTGTGCTGGGTGTAAGAGTATGAGGAGGGAATGATGGCGGGGACTGTGCTGCGTGTAAGAGGATGAGGAGGGAATGATGGCAGGGGCTGTGCTGGGTGTAAGAGGATGAGGAGGGAATGATGGCGCGGACTGTGCTGGGTGTAAGAGGATGAGGAGGGAATGATGGCGGGGCTGTGCTGGGTGTAAGAAGATGAGGAGGGAATGATGGCGGGGGCTGTGCTGGGTGTAAGAGGATGAGGAGGGAATGATGGCGGGGGCTGTGTGTAAGAGGATGAGGAGGGAATGATGGCGGGGGCTGTGCTGTGTGTAAGAGCATGAGGAGGGAATGATGGTGGGGGCTGTGCTGGGCGTAAGAGGATGAGGAGGGAATGATGGCGGGGGCTGTGCTGTGTGTAAGTGGATGAGGAGGGAATGATGGCGGGGGCTGTGTGTAAGAGGAGGAGGAGGAGGGAATGATGGCGGGGGCTGTGCTGGGTGTAAGAGGATGAGGAGGGAATGATGGCGGGGACTGTGCTGGGTGTAAGAGGAGGAGGAGGGAATGATGGCGGGGGCTGTGCTGGATGTAAGAGGATGAGGAGGGAATGATGGCGGGGGCTGTGCTGTGTGTAAGAGGATGAGGAGGGAATGATGGCGGGGGCTGTGTGTAAGAGGATGAGGAGGGAATGATGGCGGGGGCTGTGCTGGATGTAATAGGATGAGGAGGGAATGATGGCGCGGGCTGTGCTGTGTGTAAGAGGATGAGGAGGGAATGATGGCGGGGGCTGTGCTGGGTGTAAGAGTATGAGGAGGGAATGATGGCGGGGACTGTGCTGCGTGTAAGAGGATGAGGAGGGAATGATGGCAGGGGCTGTGCTGGGTGTAAGAGGATGAGGAGGGAATGATGGCGGGGACTGTGCTGGGTGTAAGAGGATGAGGAGGGAATGATGGCGGGGCTGTGCTGGGTGTAAGAAGATGAGGAGGGAATGATGGCGGGGGCTGTGCTGGGTGTAAGAGGATGAGGAGGGAATGATGGCGGGGGCTGTGTGTAAGAGGATGAGGAGGGAATGATGGCGGGGGCTGTGCTGGGTGTAAGAAGATGAGGAAGGAATGATGGCGGGGGCTGTGCTGTGTGTAAGAGGATGAGGAGGGAATGATGGCGGGGGCTGTGCTGGGTGTAAGAGGATGAGGAGGGAATGATGGCGGGGGCTGTGCTGGGTGTAAGAAGATGAGGAAGGAATGATGGCGGGGGCTGTGCTGTGTGTAAGAGGATGAGGAGGGAATGATGGCGGGGGCTGTGTGTAAGAGGAGGAGGAGGAGGAGGAGGGAATGATGGCGGGGGCTGTGCTGGGTGTAAGAGGATGAGGAGGGAATGATGGCGGGGACTGTGCTGGGTGTAAGAGGATGAGGAGGGAATGATGGCGGGGGCTGTGCTGGGTGTAAGAGGATGAGGAGGGAATGATGGCGGGGGCTGTGCTGGATGTAAGAGGATGAGGAGGGAATGATGGCGGGGGCTGTGCTGGGTGTAAGAGGATGAGGAGGGAATGATGGCGGGGGCTGTGCTGGGTGTAAGAGGATGAGGAGGGAATGATGGCGGGGGCTGTGCTGGGTGTAATAAGATGAGGAAGGAATGATGGCGGGGGCTGTGCTGTGTGTAAGAGGATGAGGAGGGAATGATGGCGGGGGCTGTGTGTAAGAGGAGGAGGAGGAGGAGGAGGAGGGAATGATGGCGGGGGCTGTGCTGGGTGTAAGAGGATGAGGAGGGAATGATGGCGGGGACTGTGCTGGGTGTAAGAGGATGAGGAGGGAATGATGGCGGGGGCTGTGTGTAAGAGGAGGAGGAGGAGGAGGAGGAGGAGGGAATGATGGCGGGGGCTGTGCTGGGTGTAAGAGGATGAGGAGGGAATGATGGCGGGGGCTGTGCTGGGTGTAAGAGGATGAGGAGGGAATGATGGCGGGGGCTGTGCTGGGTGTAAGAGGATGAGGAGGGAATGATGGCGGGGGCTGTGCTGGGTGTAAGAGGATGAGGAGGGAATGATGGCGGGGGCTGTGCTGGGTGTAAGAGGATGAGGAGGGAATGATGGCGGGGGCTGTGCTGGGTGTAAGAGGATGAGGAGGGAATGATGGCGGGGGCTGTGTGTAAGAGGATGAGGAGGGAATGATGGCGGGGGCTGTGTGTAAGAGGATGAGGAGGGAATGATGGCGGGTGCTGTGTGTAAGAGGATGAGGAGGGAATGATGGCGGGGGCTGTGCTGGATGTAATAGGATGAGGAGGGAATGATGGCGGGGGCTGTGCTGTGTGTAAGAGGATGAGGAGGGAATGATGGCGGGGGCTGTGCTGGGTGTAAGAGTATGAGGAGGGAATGATGGCGGGGACTGTGCTGCGTGTAAGAGGATGAGGAGGGAATGATGGCAGGGGCTGTGCTGGGTGTAAGAGGATGAGGAGGGAATGATGGCGCGGACTGTGCTGGGTGTAAGAGGATGAGGAGGGAATGATGGCGGGGCTGTGCTGGGTGTAAGAAGATGAGGAGGGAATGATGGCGGGGGCTGTGCTGGGTGTAAGAGGATGAGGAGGGAATGATGGCGGGGGCTGTGTGTAAGAGGATGAGGAGGGAATGATGGCGGGGGCTGTGCTGTGTGTAAGAGCATGAGGAGGGAATGATGGTGGGGGCTGTGCTGGGCGTAAGAGGATGAGGAGGGAATGATGGCGGGGGCTGTGCTGTGTGTAAGTGGATGAGGAGGGAATGATGGCGGGGGCTGTGTGTAAGAGGAGGAGGAGGAGGGAATGATGGCGGGGGCTGTGCTGGGTGTAAGAGGATGAGGAGGGAATGATGGCGGGGACTGTGCTGGGTGTAAGAGGAGGAGGAGGGAATGATGGCGGGGGCTGTGCTGGATGTAAGAGGATGAGGAGGGAATGATGGCGGGGGCTGTGCTGTGTGTAAGAGGATGAGGAGGGAATGATGGCGGGGGCTGTGTGTAAGAGGATGAGGAGGGAATGATGGCGGGGGCTGTGCTGGATGTAATAGGATGAGGAGGGAATGATGGCGCGGGCTGTGCTGTGTGTAAGAGGATGAGGAGGGAATGATGGCGGGGACTGTGCTGCGTGTAAGAGGATGAGGAGGGAATGATGGCAGGGGCTGTGCTGGGTGTAAGAGGATGAGGAGGGAATGATGGCGGGGACTGTGCTGGGTGTAAGAGGATGAGGAGGGAATGATGGCGGGGCTGTGCTGGGTGTAAGAAGATGAGGAGGGAATGATGGCGGGGGCTGTGCTGGGTGTAAGAGGATGAGGAGGGAATGATGGCGGGGGCTGTGTGTAAGAGGATGAGGAGGGAATGATGGCGGGGGCTGTGCTGGGTGTAAGAAGATGAGGAAGGAATGATGGCGGGGGCTGTGCTGTGTGTAAGAGGATGAGGAGGGAATGATGGCGGGGGCTGTGCTGGGTGTAAGAGGATGAGGAGGGAATGATGGCGGGGGCTGTGCTGGGTGTAAGAAGATGAGGAAGGAATGATGGCGGGGGCTGTGCTGTGTGTAAGAGGATGAGGAGGGAATGATGGCGGGGGCTGTGTGTAAGAGGAGGAGGAGGAGGAGGAGGGAATGATGGCGGGGGCTGTGCTGGGTGTAAGAGGATGAGGAGGGAATGATGGCGGGGACTGTGCTGGGTGTAAGAGGATGAGGAGGGAATGATGGCGGGGGCTGTGCTGGGTGTAAGAGGATGAGGAGGGAATGATGGCGGGGGCTGTGCTGGATGTAAGAGGATGAGGAGGGAATGATGGCGGGGGCTGTGCTGGGTGTAAGAGGATGAGGAGGGAATGATGGCGGGGGCTGTGCTGGGTGTAAGAGGATGAGGAGGGAATGATGGCGGGGGCTGTGCTGGGTGTAAGAGGATGAGGAGGGAATGATGGCGGGGGCTGTGCTGGGTGTAAGAGGATGAGGAGGAAATGATGGCGGGGGCTGTGCTGGGTGTAAGAGGATGAGGAGGGAATGATGGCGGGGGCTGTGTGTAAGAGGATGAGGAGGGAATGATGGCGGGGGCTGTGTGTAAGAGGATGAGGAGGGAATGATGGCGGGTGCTGTGTGTAAGAGGATGAGGAGGGAATGATGGCGGGGGCTGTGCTGGATGTAATAGGATGAGGAGGGAATGATGGCGGGGGCTGTGCTGTGTGTAAGAGGATGAGGAGGGAATGATGGCGGGGGCTGTGCTGGGTGTAAGAGTATGAGGAGGGAATGATGGCGGGGACTGTGCTGCGTGTAAGAGGATGAGGAGGGAATGATGGCAGGGGCTGTGCTGGGTGTAAGAGGATGAGGAGGGAATGATGGCGGGGGCTGTGCTGGGTGTAAGAGGATGAGGAGGGAATGATGGCAGGGGCTGTGCTGTGTGTAAGAGGATGAGGAGGGAATGATGGCAGGGACTGTGCTGGGTGTAAGAGGATGAGGAGGGAATGATGGCGGGGCTGTGCTGGGTGTAAGAAGATGAGGAGGGAATGATGGCGGGGGCTGTGCTGGGTGTAAGAGGATGAGGAGGGAATGATGGCGGGGGCTGTGTGTAAGAGGATGAGGAGGGAATGATGGCGGGGGCTGTGCTGTGTGTAAGAGCATGAGGAGGGAATGATGGTGGGGGCTGTGCTGGGCGTAAGAGGATGAGGAGGGAATGATGGCGGGGGCTGTGCTGTGTGTAAGTGGATGAGGAGGGAATGATGGCGGGGGCTGTGCTGGGTGTAAGAGGATGAGGAGGGAATGATGTCGGGGGCTGTGCTGGGTGTAAGAGGATGAGGAGGGAATGATGTCGGGGGCTGTGCTGGGTGTAAGAGGATGAGGAGGGAATGATGGCAGGGGCTGTGCTGGGTGTAAGAGGATGAGGAGGGAATGATGGCGGGGGCTGTGTGTAAGAGGATGAGGAGGGAATGATGGCGGGGGCTGTGCTGGATGTAATAGGATGAGGAGGGAATGATGGCGGGGGCTGTGCTGTGTGTAAGAGGATGAGGAGGGAATGATGGCGGGGGCTGTGCTGGGTGTAAGAGGATGAGGAGGGAATGATGGCGGGGGCTGTGCTGGGTGTAAGAGGATGAGGAGGGAATGATGGCGGGGGCTGTGCTGCATGTAAGAGGATGAGGAGGGAATGATGGCGGGGGCTGGGTGTAAGAGGATGAGGAGGGAATGATGGCGGGGGCTGTGCTGGGTGTAAGAGGATGAGGAGGGAATGATGGCGGGGACTGTGCTGGGTGTAAGAGGATGAGGAGGGAATGATGGCGGGGGCTGTGCTGAGTGTAAGAGGAGGGAATGATGGCGGGGGCTGGGTGTAAGAGGAGGAGGAGGGAATGATGGCGGGGGCTGTGCTGGGTGTAAGAGGATGAGGAGGGAATGATGGCGGGGACTGTGCTGGGTGTAAGAGGATGAGGAGGGAATGATGGCGGGGGCTGTGCTGGGTGGGAAGAGGATGAGGAGGGAATGATGGCGGGGGCTGTGCTGGGTGTAAGAAGATGAGGAGGGAATGATGGCGGGGGCTGTGCTGTGTGTAAGAGGATGAGGAGGGAATGATGGCGGGGGCTGTGCTGTGTGTAAGAGGATGAGGAGGGAATGATGGCGGGGGCTGTGCTGTGTGTAAGAGCATGAGGAGGGAATGATGGCGGGGGCTGTGCTGGGTGTAAGAGGATGAGGAGGGAATGATGGCGGGGGCTGTGCTGGGTGTAAGAGGATGAGGAGGGAATGATGGCGGGGGCTGTGCTGGGTGTAAGAGGATGAGGAGGGAATGATGTCGGGGGCTGTGCTGGGTGTAAGAGGATGAGGAGGGAATGATGGCGGGGGCTGTGCTGGGTGTAAGAGGATGAGGAGGGAATGATGGCAGGGGCTGTGCTGGGTGTAAGAGGATGAGGAGGGAATGATGGCGGGGGCTGTGTGTAAGAGGATGAGGAGGGAATGATGGCGGGGGCTGTGCTGGATGTTATAGGATGAGGAGGGAATGATGGCGGGGGCTGTGCTGTGTGTAAGAGGATGAGGAGGGAATGATGGCGGGGGCTGTGCTGGGTGTAAGAGGATGAGGAGGGAATGATGGCGGGGGCAGTGCTGGGTGTAAGAGGAAGAGGAGGGAATGATGGCGGGGGCTGTGTGTAAGAGGATGAGGAGGGAATGACGGCGGGGGCTGTGCTGGGTGTAAGAGGATGAGGAGGGAATGATGGCGGGGGCAGTGCTGGGTGTAAGAGGATGAGGAGGGAATGATGGCGGGGGCTGTGCTGGGTGTAAGAGGAAGAGGAGGGAATGATGGCGGGGGCTGTGCTGTGTGTAAGAGGATGAGGAGGGAATGATGGCGGGGGCTGTGCTGTGTGTAAGAGGATGAGGAGGGAATGATGGCGGGGGCTGTGCTGGGTGTAAGAGTATGAGGAGGGAATGATGGCGGGGACTGTGCTGCGTGTAAGAGGATGAGGAGGGAATGATGGCGGGGGCTGTGCTGGGTGTAAGAGGATGAGGAGGGAATGATGGCGGGGGCTGTGCTGGGTGTAAGAGGATGAGGAGGGAATGATGGCGGGGGCTGTGCTGGGTGTAAGAGGATGAGGAGGGAATGATGGCGGGGGCTGTGCTGCGTGTAAGAGGATGAGGAGGGAATGATGGCGGGGGCTGTGCTGCGTGTAAGAGGATGAGGAGGGAATGATGGCGGGGGATGTGCTGCGTGTAAGAGTATGAGGAGGGAATGATGGGGGGGATGTGCTGCGTGTAAGAGTATGAGGAAAGAATGATGGCGGGGGCTGTGCTGTGTGTAAGAGGATGAGGAAGGAATGATGGCGGGGGCTGTGCTGGGTGTAAGAGGATGAGGAGGGAATGATGGCGGGGGCTGTGCTGCGTGTAAGAGTATGAGGAGGGAATGATGGGGGGGCTGTGCTGCGTGTAAGAGTATGAGGAAAGAATGATGGCGGGGGCTGTGCTGTGTGTAAGAGGATGAGGAAGGAATGATGGCGGGGGCTGTGCTGGGTGTAAGAGGATGAGGAGGGAATGATGGCGGGGGCTGTGCTGCGTGTAAGAGGATGAGGAGGGAATGATGGCGGGGGATGTGCTGCGTGTAAGAGTATGAGGAGGGAATGATGGGGGGGCTGTGCTGCGTGTAAGAGTATGAGGAAAGAATGATGGCGGGGGCTGTGCTGTGTGTAAGAGGATGAGGAAGGAATGATGGCGGGGGCTGTGCTGGGTGTAAGAGGATGAGGAGGGAATGATGGCGGGGGCTGTGCTGCGTGTAAGAGGATGAGGAGGGAATGATGGCGGGGGCTGGGTGTAAGAGGATGAGGAGGGAATGATGGCAGGGGCTGGGTGTAAGAGGATGAGGAGGGAATGATGGTAAGGGCTGTGCTGGGTGTAAGAGGATGAGGAGGGAATGATGGCGGGGACTGTGCTGGGTGTAAGAGGATGAGGAGGGAATGATGGCGGGGGCTGGGTGTAAGAGGATGAGGAGGGAATGATGGTGGGGGCTGTGCTGGGTGTAAGAGGAGGAGTAGGGAATGATGGCGGGGGCTGTGCTGGGTGTAAGAGGATGAGGAGGGAATGATGGCGGGGACTGTGCTGGGTGTAAGAGGATGAGGAGGGAATGATGGCGGGGGCTGGGTGTAAGAGGATGAGGAGGGAATGATGGTGGGGGCTGTGCTGGGTGTAAGAGGAGGAGTAGGGAATGATGGCGGGGGCTGTGCTGGGTGTAAGAGGATGAGGAGGGATGATGTCGGGGGCTGTGCTGGGTCTAAGAGGATGAGGAGGGAATGATGGCGGGGGCTGGGTGTAAGAGGATGAGGAGGGAATGATGTCGGGGGCTGTGCTGGGTGTAAGAGGATGAGGAGGGAATGATGGCGGGGGCTGGGTGTAAGAGGAGGAGGAGGGAATGATGGCGGGGGCTGTGCTGCGTGTAAGAGGAGGAGGAGGGAATGATGGCGGGGGCTGTGTGTAAGAGGAGGAGGAGGGAATGATGGCGGGGGCTGTGCTGGGTGTAAGAGGATGAGGAGGGAATGATGGCGGGGACTGTGCTGGGTGTAAGAGGATGAGGAGGGAATGATGGCGGGGGCTGGGTGTAAGAGGATGAGGAGGGAATGATGGTGGGGGCTGTGCTGGGTGTAAGAGGAGGAGTAGGGAATGATGGCGGGGGCTGTGCTGGGTGTAAGAGGATGAGGAGGGAATGATGGCGGGGGCTGTGCTGGGTGTAAGAGGATGAGGAGGGAATCATGGCGGGGGCTATGCTGGGTGTAAGAGGAGGAGGAGGGGAATGATGGCGGGGGCTGTGCTGGGTGTAAGAGGATGAGGAGGAATGATGGCGGGGGCTGTGCTGGGTGTAAGAGGATGAGGAGGGGAATGATGGCGGGGGCTGTGCTGGGTGTAAGAGGATGAGGAGGGAATGATGGCGGGGGCTGTGCTGGGTGTAAGGATGAGGAGGGAATGATGGCGGGGGCTGTGCTGGGTGTAAGAGGATGAGGAGGGAATGATGGCGGGGGCTATGCTGGGTGTAAGAGGAGGAGGAGGGAATGATGGCGGGGGCTATGCTGGGTGTAAGAGGAGGAGGAGGGAATGATGGCGGGGGCTGTGCTGCGTGTAAGAGGAGAGAGGAGGGAATGATGGCGTGTGGGCTGTGTGTAAGAGGATGAGGAGGGAATGATGGCGGGGGCTATTCTGCGTGTAAGAGATTGAGGAGGGAATGATGGCAGGGGCTGTGCTGCGTGTAAGAGGATGAGGAGGGAATGATGGCGGGGGCTGTGCTGGGTGTAAGAGGATGAGGA